>NC_070579.1:31441876-31596876 GCF_027409825.1 Scomber japonicus | reverse complement strand
AACAAGGTGAAAACAAGTTGAATGATAAAGAAATACAAGATAATAAGACTGGTGATGTATGTGGGCAATGAGTAACAAGGGACTGCAGTACATAAATGCCAGATGTAAGTTTGCAGTAATATAGAAACAGTGTCCAATGTGAGGATACTGCCAACTTTAAATGTGAAGCTGCTCAGATAATATTTGGGTCAAAATTCTTCAACAACAACATTTAAGGATAAAATATAAATATAAATATATTAATATATATATATATATATATATATATATATATATTTGTTTTTTTGCTTGAAGATAAATATTGATCTATATATGGTTGTCAGATTGCTTAACTCTCTATCTGCTAGATACTAAAATGCTCCATAGAACAGGAACAAATGATTCATTAGTACAGGTTTAAGCTTGTTCTTCATTCATAACGTGGAGTTAAGGTGATGACAGCCTAAAAAGGTGAAGAGGCTGTGACCCCAGTATCACACTCTAGTCTGCTTAACAACAACTACGCACTGAACAAGTCATTTAACCCTGCTATTTGATCCCATATAGCCAGTGGTAAAACAGTATAGTTATATTGAGTGACTGCACTCTGACTACTGATGTGAAGCATTTTTTTAAAAATTTTATTCTGCAAAAGAACATTCACATAGAGCCAAGCTCTTCCTTGAATAAGAAAAGAAGGAGAAAAAAGAAATAGCCTTGAGCCTGTTAGGCCAAGTTAGAGTTACAGTGGAAGTGTAACCTGCATCATTTACGTGATTATTTCTGCTCTTCACGGGTTTTGAAATGTGTCTTGCTTACTGACAACACTGTAATCCTCTGCTCTGTTTGTTGTCATGACATCGTAATCATTTGTCTGACATGCTTCTTCAGTATACAGGCTGTCATTCACGGCTGCTTCTTACTTTAGTGACTCAGTTTATGTATATTTACATATACTTATACTATGAATGGATATACAGTATACTATCTATCTATCTATGTATGTATGTATGTATGTATGTATGTATGTATGTATCTATCTATCTATCTATCTATCTATCTATCTATCTGTCTATCTATGCTATGCTAATATGTTAGTAGTATACTGTATGTGTGTGTACTGGGGTTCAAGACTAGGGAGAAAAAAGCAGACAGACAGACAGAAACACCTAAACAGAAAAAAAATTGACCTTTATTTGTCCTTGTGAACTGGTTTAACAGCATACAGTGGTAACGGAAAGAAAGGCACAGATAAGGAATGCAACAACAAGAGGAAGAGAGGGAGTCTGAGAGAGATAGTGAAAGAGGCAAAGATAAAAAAAGGGCATGGGGGGGGGGGAAGAAAACACACCAAAAACGAAAGAGAGTCTTAGCAGCCAGACAAATACCTCTCTCCACCTGTAATCACCTCCTGCAGGTCAGCTTCTACCTTGCCTCGCCTCGCTACAATCCTCCAACTAACACCGAGCCAAGCCATCAAACGGCTATCTCTTCTTCTACCACCCCTTCCCTCTCTTCTCTTCTTTCTCTTTACACAGACAGAAAAGACCTTGATGTTTTTCCAATAATTGGCAGCAGAGGTTGACTTTTTTTCTCCACCTCCCCCCCCACCCCCCTTCTCTTTTTTCTGTTTATCTTTTTCTCTTTTTTTTGCTCTTCCTCTTCCTTTAGAGATGAATAGTTGGCCCGCGATCAAAGCCAGACCCCAACCGGCCACTCTGGCCACCACAAAGGGGCGTTGGACGCTGGCGTCTAGCCAGGTGCTGCACATGGCCACATAGCCTGGGACAAGGCATGCAGATGGGGCCTGCGGAGCCCTTGTCGCCTCCACCCCCACTCCTGTGTACAAGAGGTCAGTGGCTAAAGTATCAGTGCGTGTGCTTCCTGTAAGATGATCTAGTCTTGTGCGACTGAGTCCCTTTTGTTTCCATCTGTCCTTTGCCTTTGCTTGTGTTTCTCCCAGTCAGTTTGTTTACTTCCTCAAACTGCCCTGTCTTTGTTTCTTTCTACATTTATCACACACTTTTCTTCTCTGCCTGTGCTCTTTTTTTTTGCTGTTTCAGAGTGCACATCCGAGACAGATTAGCAGCCTGTGCAGCGGGAACAGAACCAGCTGAGGTAAACATCTTGCCCCCACGGACAGAACTATGTTTAAATGTTTGAGAAGATCCAACTAGAAGTTTAGTCGAACACTTCCCTCAACCCTCAACAGGCCTTGTTTAAATATATACAGTAAGTGCTACGGCCAAGTCCGATGTGGCTGAGGCCAGTACAAATAAATTGAGGTGGTGGACATAAAAAAGTGGGATAGATAAAACAAATGAACAAGACCTCGTAGTCCAAATATATATGCAACACCCAGCTTGCTTTTCAACTCCTTCAACTGACACGTTTGCAGAATCAGCCAAAAAGATGTTACTGAGTCAGAACAAGACTGTCGGACTCCTGAATTACAGACCAACTGTGATTCACTTCACTAAAATTTTGACATGTGATGTGAAAAGACCACAGTGAGATCCTTTATTACTTACGGTGCATGTCGAAAAACATCCTCTCTATCTGGCAGAACCTTGGTCATAGATGTCTAATAGTTTTCATCTGTGTTACAGTTCGGGCCATTGCAGTACTGGCGTAAGAACACACAGTATACACCCTTGTGATTCCCTGGATCCATATTGCTTGATCATTCCAGTTGTTCCCTTTAACATACCTTGCAAAGTCCTCTAGGGGATTTAAACAAGTAGCCTGCATTTTGCTGCTTTCTGTAACAAATTCCTGTGTTTTTCCTACACAGAATTTACAATTTATGTATTCAGCAAATGTTGTTACTATTCTAAACAACTTACAGGAAAGTGCAACAGTGATAAAGTGACTGAAAGCTGAAATATTTAGGTAGGAAAAAAAACAAGAGTTTGAAAGCAGCAAAAACATCCAGGGCTTAAAGGAGTAGACCTACATTTTGGGAGAGAGAAAAAAAAGACAACAGCAGTATTTTTCCACACTCTGCATGCTGTCATGCATGAATCTCCGGCTTCAGCCATATGTTTAAGATTAGATGTACTCTTTTGTTAGACGAGAACACAGTCAACAAAGTTCTGCTGCTTCCCTGCTGGTCATGAATCAACCAGACTCTCGTCCGCACCCTCTCCTTGTTGTCTTAATTCCATTAAATACTATGATAACAGCCATCACGTGTGCGAAGAATAACACAGCATTTACAATATAAATGATACAATGAATCATATGCTTCATAATGTTAACTGACATGTCTGGACATTTCTGGACATGTATTGCATCGATAAACACCCTGAAAAGAAAAGGATATAACATTTAACACTAATACTTCTTATGTGAATATGCAACTCTTTTTTTAAACTCAGCACTAAAGCTGCAGTAAGATGTTTCTTTGGTATGAAAACACAGTCATTAAATTTGCATTGATAGATGTTTTTGACCACTTGGAGGGAGCAGATCAAGGTGAAAACCTCACATCATCATATGAAGTTATAATGGCTCATATGTTAGCAAACATTAACCTACCTATTCTACATTCACCAGACACAGAGCAGTGTAAGCAATCGTTTAAAGTGTCTCTGGCCCCCTGATGAATGCAAATCCAGTACTGAATCTCCTTTAAGCTCTTTTGGGGTCTCCAATTCTTCATTATGCTCACTAGCTTTTGCTATTGGTGCCGCAGGTAGCATACAGTTGGTTTATGAGAACACAGTCCATTGGGGCTGGATACAGGTCAGAAAACCAAAACAATGAACTAAAAGAACAATCAGTACAGCTGAGAGGAACTGCTGAGTCAGGTTTGTAACCAGCGGTGACCCCTTTCAAAGTACTCTTCGCCATTTGATCCATTGTTTGTATAAAAGTATGGATTAGTGCAGCTTTAAAGTTATATTATGTCTCACATATCTAAGATTCATGCTAGTTAATATGAATTCCAATAGTGATTTGTTTTAGCAGCAGAAAAGGTATCAAAACATCCAAAGAAACTTTCAAACTACGCTCGTCTGTCATTGCCATTGGTCAAAAGCTTTCTGTCCAAGTGTCCCAGCCTGTTTCTTACTAATTTGATTGTCTTTTGTTATATTTTAATAATTCACAGAGCCTCTAGCGTGGCTGTATACTTTCAGCGAGGAGTCAAACCAAAAACAGCCCCGCACTAAAACAATGCAAGGGGCTGTTTTGGTGTGGGAGTGTTGCTTCAGGTACCAGTGAGAAATGAAATATGATCCAAGAAGTTCAGTTTCACAGATATGTGAATTTGAAGGCTTATCAGATGCCAAAATACTGCAATTGAATATATAATACTCAGAGACGTGATTCATGTAGAGCTAATATTGGTCTGAACGCAGCCTTAGGATAGAAACAGACAGCAAGGCCACCAGGAACCACGTGTGCCCCCTGCACTCAGACGGCAGTGGTCAGATCGACCAAGCTGTTGACCCAAATGCACTTTACTGTCCACTGTTGTTGCTATTATGCTGATACCAGGTTACCAGGGTGAAACCAGGATGGGTCAGGACAGCTGGATAGAATTGTGTTTGTTTATTTATTTGTATAAATTTTACATTCAATAGATGTGGAAAAAAGTGAAGTATTTTTTGTTTTGCTTATTTGTGTATTTGTTGGTTTGCTTTATTCATTAGTGAAAACCTGTTACCATTGGATTACATTTTAGCCTTTGTGCTCCATAAAGTAGCAAACTACAATTTTAACTACACTTTCTTAAACCTGCAGAGGGTGATTGATATTGAATGGAGATTAACTGTAACCACCTGTGTAGCTACAGACAAAAGAGAAAAAAAAACAGTTTAAGTTACATAAATGCAACAAATCCACTGAATGTCAAATTAAGTAAATGTGACAGACCAATAAACAACAATTTAACATTATTAGGGGATGGCAAAGATTTTGAAAGATGTAATAAATGTCCTGTATACACTCACCAAGCACTTTATTAGGAACACCTGTGCAATCAAATGCAATCCAATACAACAGCTCTGCCATAAATTATTTTACAAAGCTATACATTACATTGTCAGTTTTTGTTGACATTAACAGAAAGGAGATAATTCTACTGTATGTTTATATTATTGAGGTTTGTCCTAATATTTTGTCTATACATGAGAGGGGTAAAATATTACTGTAGGAGAAAAGTAGAATTTATGGTAGAGCTTTTGTGTTGGATTGCATTAAAGTGCAAATTGAGCAGTATGTTATAATATAGTGTTCTATAAATATAAATATATGTATATATATATATATCCTGATCCTTTATCTGGTTAAAACTGAATATACATTTGAAACTCACTTAATTTCTGGTAGCTTCGAAACATTTAATTAAAATATAACATAAAAGGTTCACTGTATAGCTCAATTAATGCTAAACCTTGCAGAGAAGAGGTAAATAAAGCCAACTACATAAAACGACATGACAGACTTAATGTGACCACTATGGAAAAAGCAGTTAGTTCCAACTCAGATAATGGAGCACTTAATACAGAAAGCCGACTAATTACAGCTGCAGAAGAAAATTATAATGCAGTTACCTAAATAGGGTCAACTGGTTGGTTATTTAGCTGCAGTGGTAACTTCTTGGCTGTTAGAAAATTATGAGCAAAGAAGTCTGATGTTGTTTTTCTGTAATAATGGGCATTATTTTCACTTTTATGTGTTCCTCCTACAGAGAAAATAGGCCTGATCTCTCCCTTTGTGGTTGCTCCAACTGCTCACTTCCACCACCCACACAACACATTTTCCCAGGCAACAATGTTCCTCCAAAGTTTACACACAATAAATAACGATATGCCCAAAGCAGTTAGCAGTGGCCCCGCTCTCCGTTTCCTGGCTGGAGTTGAAATGAAATGGTAATTTTGACTTGAGGAGGATTTCAAAGGGATGGCCTCTACTTTTCATCTTGGTGCATACCACGAGCTCGCCGACACATTCACGCTGGGATTTGAGAAAAAAAAGGAGAAGAGAGAGAGAGAGAGAGAAAAAGCTGAATTTTAAGTTTTTCTATGAACTTCCTTCTTTCTTTTTTCTGCCATCTCCCCACAGAAAAAGAGATGTAACATTGCTGAGATCTCTCCCCCAGATGGACAGCATTTATATAAACAACCACCCCCGGTTCAGGGAACATTTGATTGATGTGTCATTGTCCAAAGATTGTTTCCAGGCATTTGAATAGATAATTCAGAGTATTTGATGTAGACATTTTTCTTCAAGGGGCCAAAGGTCAGTTGTGGGGGTAGAGTAAGGGTGTCCTCTATCTCCTATGCTATTTTTGCACTGAAGGCTCCAAACCAGCCTGTCTGCTTTTCACAGGGGAGATTGACTGACACTTGAATCGCACCTTCTGCTCAAAATTACAAGGTGGTTTCCAAAACTCCATCTGAGATCTGCTCGCTTGCCCTGTTATGCAAAATACTTTTGTCTCAAACAAAAGACAATAACACTGTGTGGCTGTGTCCTGTGCCTATTTGTTTTCTAGGTCGGCCCACAGTGTCACAGTGAGACTGGAGCAAGACCAAAGATGCAGTGGAATGATTGGCGGGGAACTCAATTATCTCAGCAACAAGGAATAAGGAATGACATTAAAACTCCCAAAACAAGGTCTGTCACACATCAGCAGCACTGACTCCTATCTTCCCATGTAGAAGACATCTAAACTCCACTCTGAAAATGTAAACAGCCACCTACTTTGTTCCAGTATCTTATTTCCTACATCTCAGCCTTTCTTATTCTGACCCAACAGCCACACAGCAATATCAAGGGTACACTTTCCCTGAGTCAGCCGATCACATTCCATTGTCAGTCAGCCATGAGGGAAGTGTTCGGGTGACAAAAGCTGGGTGTGAAAAACCCCCCCAAAAAAACACACACACAGTGGTGTCTTCATTATCTCCTAGCTCCCTGGCCCGTGAACGAGGCCAGGGTTAATTGCCGTTGATTAGACGTCAGTACGCATGGCTGAGTGAGCATACAGATCTCACTGAGGGGGCCACAGAGGGAGAAGAGGAAAGGATGAGGTCGCTCACAGACAATGATGTGAAATCAGTGTCAAGTGTTCTTCCTCGGTGGGTTTAGCTGGTTGGGAAGCAGATAAGGAATGCAGATGAAGCAACTTGTAAATGAATGTTATCTGCTGCTGCTGTTGTGTGTGTGAATGTAGCCTTGTTTATATGCTGCGTTGAGGAGTTGTGGTCAAAATTGAGAATGAAAATGTATTGTCTCATGAAGATAAGAAGGTATCTTTAGGGATAAAAAGTCTATATTATAACATATATTATTAGCTATATATATCAATTATTTATTTATTCTGTAGCTTTTTAGGAATGGCACTAGTGGTCTTGTCAGTCAGTCCACTTTGGTCCAGGACTAGTATGAAACTGTGTACATCCGTGGTTGCACGAGTTGCACATGACTTTTTATTTAGTGCTATTATCAGGTCAAAATGTTGTATTTTTGACCAAATACCTACAAAACTAATGGCATTCCTATCAGTCTCAGCTGAACTTGTTTTCTGTGTTTAATGCTAATTAGCAGTTGACATCCTAACATGCTAAATTTAGACTGTGAACATTGAGAAGGTGTTAACGTTATACTTGCTTAATTACATTTTCTCGTTATCATGAGCATGTTGTATACTGTCATTAGCATCTACCTCAAAGCACCACTGTGCCACATACAGTCTCACATAGTTACTAGCTTGACAATTTTTAGCTTGGTGAATAGCTGTATGTTAGCTTGATGGTCAGAAATGCACACTGACTTACAATTCAAGAGTTCCTACTCCTGTGAGTAAAAGAAAATGTAAAGCAACATTGACTGTGTTTAATACTAATTAGCAGTTGTTAGCATCCTAACATGCTAAATTAAGATGATGAACTTTGAAAGGTGTTGACATTATACCTGCTTAACATTATTTTATCATTGTTATCACGTGTTTGCATACTGTCGTTAGCATAAAGCTCAAAGCACCACAGTGCCACCTACAAAACTAATGATATTCCCATTAGCCTCAGCTGTACTTGTTTACTGTGTTTATTGCTAACTAGCAGTTGTTAACATCCTAGCATGCTAAATTAAGATGGTGAACATTGAGAAGGTGTTGTTATCATGAGCATGTTCGCTTACTGTCATTTGCATTTAGCTCAAAGCACTACTATGCCAACTACATCTCATAAAGATGCTAGCATGCCTATCTTTAGCTTGGCGAATAGCTGTATGTTAGCTTGATGTTCAGAAATGTACACTGATTTACTATCTGAGCGTTCTTACCCGTATTAAACGTAGACCGCCATCTCTCAAAGACCTTTAGACTTTTGTTGATATGTCACCAAACTGATGTCTGTCTCCATTTGTGTGTAATAGATAAACAAGCCTGTTAGGTCAGCATGAGGTTATATTTGTCTTTAATGTGTGATTTTTATCGCTCTGTTGCTTTTGTAGCCAAAATAATTACTACAATAGAGGCGTTTTAGACAGTAGCAGGAATGACAGGCAGACAAGGGGAGGGCAGGACGTTGTAACCTTCACGCTGTTCATAGAGCTCGCTTTGTTTAAATTTCCCAGATCAAAGGGTGCAATGCAAATTCCTGCAGCTTCCACACCGCCATTTGATGTTTTGGGGAGCCAAATTATTGTGGTGATTACAGTAGCTGTACACAACCGGTGGAGCAGGCCAAACAAGGGTCCTTGTTGTGACTCTCAATTAGTGGTGTGACATCTCAGCACCCAACGTCTGAGAAGCATCCCACAATAAGAGAGGCTGTTTGGGCTGATAAAGTGATTTGGCTTGGTGGGGCCCTTTCATCTGCACCAACAGTGGGGTATTTGAGGCTTCTGGGTATTCTCTCTGTACATCCTCACACCTCCCCTTTATTGTGACAATAGCGCCACTGTGTTCAGCGTTTCAAAGATGCTATAGGCCTACTGTGCCGTGAACTACTTCAGCTGATTTTCATATAGACTTGGATCCTTCTATCATTTGAAAGTCATGTACATTATTTTTTATCAGCTTTTACTTTTGTTTTTATTCTGTATTAGCAGCTTTACACAGAACGGATATTAAATACCACACCATTATCAGTATTCTCATATCGTCTGAATATTCAAACGCCTAAGCCATCTCTGAAGTTGACGATGCTGGCATTACTTTTTGTTTGTGTGTTATTGGAAGCCACAGTGAGTTGAAAGGATAACTTTGCCTGTGGGAAGGACAGAGCACCAGAGGATCAGGTTCAGCTGTATTTCTGATAACACTTTGCATTCTGCAGGCACCAGTGACAGCTCTGATGCCTCGTGTTTGATTGTCTCTTTCATGTATCCTCCTCCCGCCTTCGCTATAAGCAGCAACGCTGGGGTGGAGGTGAACCGTCAGCAAGCGGGGCTACCACAGCGGAGAGAGGTTGAGGTGCGATGCTGATGGACAGAAGCAGTGGATGGATGTCAGGTTTTCAGACGCTCCAGGCTCTCTCTCATATGTAACAGTGCATTGCAAAAGGCCCTGGTGGTAAAACTATGTCAAATACAATTAGCGTCATGACAGGAATCCTTCAGTATATGGACAGCAGGGTGGTACTAAGTGCTAGAAAAGAGAGCGCTCATTGTGTGTCTGATTTTAAACCATTAACCTGTGAGATGAAGCCAGTTTGCTTAATGATTCCGAAACCTTGGAATATTCAGATTCCTTAAATGTGTTTAAATGCAGTGTTTATGAGATGGTTAAACGTAGTTGAAGCTCAAAGCCAGTATAAAGTTCACCATCGTGATTTTGTGAGCTCTTTGCACATCTCACTCACTCTCTGTGAGGCCTGCGAAAGCAAGTTTCAAAACCTTGCAATGTCCTATAGCTTTATTCCAGTCTGTACAGGGCATTGTGTTGACCTGGAAACAGCTATTCACTGCTGTGAGAAAGAGGCCCCTGAAACGCTCCTCCTCACTAAGAGAAACATATAACAGTATTAGATCTAGTTTAATTACACAGGGGCTTGCGGATGGGCCCCTCTTTTCTCTCGGCGGTGAAAATGCTTAGCGTTTGTTGTCGGTTCAAGGCTCTCTAAAGGATGTGCTGGCATGTGTAGGGTTCTGGCAGAGAGGAAACTTGCGGTGGGGGGGATGAACTGTTATTGTTTGAAAAGCGTGTAAGCGGCCTTCACAACACCGCATCCACGGAAATGAAGCAAAGACAGAGCGAGAGAGGAAGAGAAAAGGAGGCAGAGAGAGAGAGAGAGCAAGAAAGAAAGAAAAAAAAACTCTTGCGCAGCTTTGACTGACGACTTAACAGGCGAAACCGAATTTGTCTTTTGCCGGGAGATGTCAGATGCCTTGCCAGTGAGAGAGAGAGATGGAAAGAGGGAGAGAGAGAGAGAGAGAGAGCAAAAGCACACCACAGAATCTCCTGCGTCTTTTTCGCCCTCTCTTTTCTCCTCCGGTTTAAGACGGCTCGGTGAATGCAACAACATCAAAGGGCCTAGCACTCAGAATGTACATTGTTGTTCCAGTAACCACATGAAACAGAAAAAGGGAGAGATGGAGAAAGGCTGGGAGAGATGGAGCAAGTTTTTTTCTTTCTTTTCCTTGTACATAAATAGGGAGCTATGGAGGGAATCGGTTTAGAAACGGTAGAAGATTAACTCTTTTATCTCTTCATTTCAAACGTCCTCCATACTCACATCCTCCACATCCTAACCACTGTCAGGATCTGCATGCCTGACCAACACCACTACAAAGAAGAGGTGTCTCTGGTATTAGGACGCAGAACTCCTCCACAAACAGAGCTGATGAGAGTAGAAATAGAGCCGAGGGGGAGGTTTATACAGCTTCGGCCCTGACTCATTGTCATTAAGAGAGCCCTCTGTAATCGGACCTAAACTTAGAAAGGAACAAGTTCTTGTTCTGCGCAGACATTCCACATGTGTATAAAAGAACATAACGAAACAGTCACAAAGTTGTGTTTCAACGTACCCAACTGGCTTTATTCCTGCCTGCCCTTATCTTTACACAGGGACCACCCAGGAGCAACAAGTCAGTTCTCACCTTTAGTTTAGAGTGTGTGTGTGCAAGCTTTGTACTTTATAAGCACAAGTGTACGCCTGAGTCTGTATACAGTCCTGCGTGTGCATGTGTGAGTGTGTGTGTGTGTGTGCACGCAAGTGAATGAATGTGTTTTCTGTGTATGCGTGTGCTTCTACCTCCCACCATCTGGGCCCTGTTTGGAGAGATTTTCTGTAAAAATCACAGTCACGCCGTGGCAGGATTACCACTGTGAAAAGCAGCACCTGGAAGAAACTCGGTGCTCCTGCTCCTTTCCCTCAGATGCTCAAAGAAGTTTCTGGCTTCCCAGCTTGAGGCGCAGGATTTGTTTTTGACCTACATGGGCGTCCTAGGCCTCATATTCCCTTCCAAAAAGCAAAAAAGCAAAGAACACATCTCAAATTCACACTAGTCTACATCCAGCTAGGTTACAGTATCACCACATTACAGTAGTGTGTGTGTGTGTGTGTGTGTGTTGGTGTGCAAATCAGCGCGTGTGTTTACAACATATATATCATATTTCTGTTTTTTATTTTTAATGGCAAGCCAAGACATTAAAGGCAGATTATCCACACTGAGATATAAGCCTGTGAATGAAAGAGTTCAATAATCCAAGATGTAAATTGAGTCGGAGCATCTCCACTGAAGATTTCCCATTAGAAATAATCTTAGTCCAGGATTAGCCACAATTAAAACTGTTTTGATGTTCCCACACATACACACAAGCAGTGTTTCCATCGTTGAGGCGAATGCAGTAAAATAAGATGAAAGATTTTACGGATGACTTACACCTCTGTGGTATCTTCCATTGTGTCTATTGTAAAATGCAGCTAGACTATGGGAACTGTCATAATTGCCCATGCACCTTGAAAGGAGTGAAAGTGTTAAATGGTTTCAGGTCAGTAGAATTCACATACTTTTTATACATTGAATGTATCTATATTTTATGCCCATTTTTGATTTGAGAATAAAAAACTAAAACTAAAAATTATAAAAAAGTTTTTACACTTTTTACACTATGCAATGGAAACAGACTGCAAAGATATTTCCATCACATCTGCTACATGGCCTGCATTATTTCAATAACATTATCTTCAATTCATAATTCAATCCAAAATAACACATTTAATATACTTAAAATTATTATTATTAATGAGATCAATATAATGTAAATACATATTATATAGTAAAGTGCATGAATGCATTCCAGTTCATTCTTCTATTATGGTAAAGTGCATGTTGTTCCCTCTTCCTTTGTAGTGTTTTATTGGAGAATTTGTGGGACCAACTGTTTGTCTTGATGCACCCAACTCCTAATATTTGTATAACAGTAGTGGATGGAAACAAGCAGTAATATATGCATTTTCTTTTACCAGTTTTCTTAAAATTTGGTGGAACATTTGCTGTAGTCAATCCTTATTTCCTTGCCTTTGCTGCTTTGCCATGTTATGTATAGAAGGAACCGTCAAACCATCTGTGAAAACTCACAGATTACACACTGCAGATGATGCTGTTGTAGCTTTACTGCTGAGGGGAACAGGATCATGGGTCTGTGTCAGAGGACTTTCTGTCATGGTGTTAAATCATAAAAGGACAATAGAAGCAGTGTTGAAAAGTCATTACTCAACACTAAAAGTGTAATACTGAGCTGGTGAACAAATACAAAGAAGAGTCGGAAGCTGTTCTGGACAATAAATAGTGCTTTCAACCACATGCAGATGCAATATAAAAGAGCAGGAACATCTTCTGTTGAGGAAAATTAATTATTGTTAACATTTCCATGCTAATAATTACTCATTTTATGCAATTTTTATCCTTTTGTGTTGTTGACTTGCATGTTTGACAGTCTTATTGAAGTTACAAGGAAGATAGTTGGGCTGAGGCAGGTTCAGCTCATGGATATTTCAGGCTGATTCTAAGGGGGGTCTACAATATTGGTTGTCCTGATGATGACTGGTCCTGCATGTAAGGAGTCTAGACTGTAACCAACACGTTGCTGTTTTAAGGTCACAGTGAAGGAGTTCCCTGATCTACTTTGGCTTTTGTTCAGCTTATGTGAGGAACAATGTGAATCTATACTCTGTAATCATTCCCATTGTTGTATTGTGATTCAGTGACATTTTAATATCTGTTGTTTGTTGCTAGCTGGTTAATTGTCACAGTTACCATTTTGAACACTGGCTGCAAACAAAGATTTAACCCTGGTTCATCAACAATGATTGATTAGATTTGAATAAAATAAACCAGTCCACTTGGTATCACAATACCCCTCCCATTACTACAGCATCGGTACTTTAAAACAAAGACAGCAGTGTCTCTAATTACTAAGACAGTAATGCCGGAGAAAGTGGGCATGGAGCGGGATGAAGGAATTGTGGGTCAGGGTGAGTGGGTGGTGGATGTGTTTTAACTTGTTTATTCCAGACAGGTAGCCTGCAGAAACAATGTTAATGTACTGTGTAGCTTGTTGCTGATGCTTCTTCCAATTTATAAATCAGATATTGCAGAGCGAAAAGAATATTTCAGAGTGTACTGACTGAGGGTGTCTACAGCAGAACCTTGTCAACCATATGTTGCTAATGAATACCAGTGGAAACAGAACTCAAGTAGAAATATGTTACTTAACTGAGTTTTTATAAAAGTAGAAGCACTGGTGTAAAAATATACCAAGTCCAACAGATTTTGGGAGTCAGAAATGAAAACAAGCTCCTCAAATGATAGTCATAGTTGTACATTTTCTAATACTTACAGGAAATCAACATAACTTGTCCTCTAAGGTGTGTTGATTTTAAATGTACCGTGCCAAAAATCCATACTACCTCGGTAAAATCTAAATTAGTGTCTTTCAAAGTCACTCAGAAATGTGCAATTGCAGTGAAATACCACTAGGGGGCCCAAATCTGAGTTAAGGCCCCTGATAGGGACTGATTATAAATTCCTTTTGTAATCCTCAAGAGTATCTAATACTATTATTTGACACTGCTCTGCTCTCAGTTGAAATGTTCAAAACTGTAAAATAAAACTTTCCAGATCCTCATGTGCTTGTGTTATCTGAGACAAAATGGGAAAGGCAGGAAGAGACTTAGAACTGCCTTCTAATAAACCTACATTATGGCTGATATTTTATAGTTGATTAGATAATGAGAGAGCCAGAAAACAGAAATACGAGTTGTGTCTCATAATTTAATAATGAATGAATGTTTGAGTTGTGGATTGGTAGTCTTAAATGGTAATAAATGGTGTAGGTATTAGGTGAAAGTAGTTGTGAATGCAGAACTTGTAGCCATGGTCTTTCTCTGTGTAAAGTTGAATGGGAGGACACAAATTTGTTGCCTTATATGCAGGGATGTGCTTGTAGATAAAGTGCAGATTATGCACAGTTCAAAAGCCACATGATGGTTTTATCAGATGGCATCACTGTGCTGCAGTAGTTCAAAAGCCTGTCTTTTGTCTCTCTGTTCTGGATCTCTTTCATTCTTTCTGTTTCTATGCATGACTGTATATATTTTGCTTATCTAGAGTATGTCTTTCTTTCACCAGCACCATGAACACACACACACATAAGAACACACACCCTCCATTCATGTACCCCCCTCCTCCCCCAACCCCACAGCCCCGTGTCACTGTTACCACTTCGCCATCCGCCCTCGCTCTTGACCCGCTGACCCTCCGCTTGGTGTCTGGCAGCATCAGGGTATGATGTCGGTGACATCACCCGTCACAATGAGTCCACTGCCACCTCCGGCTCTGCTGTCCATTGTCCATCTGACAGTGAGCGGCCTTGTTTTTCGACGGAGGACGGCGCTGGCGTGGCACGCTCCCTCTGTAAATGATGAAAGAGAGCGAGAGAGTTCTGCTGAAAGCACAGGCCTTGTTTGGCTGACCGCGCTGGACGCTGAGCTGATCGGAAGGCGCCTTTCTCCCCTGACAGTAACTTCTGTGATCTGTGGAGATAAAAAAGAAGAAAGAATGTGTTTGATGTCTAGATTTGAATAAATACCCTGATGTTAATCGTTTTACAGCGTTAATCACATTTGGTGATAACACAGCTCCTTGTGTGTGTGTCTGCATGTGTGTGTGTGTGCGTGTGTGCTAACATGAGCGCATTTATTCTGTATGCGTAAATATGAGTCAGACATTGTGTACATGAGCTCGATTGTTAGTATGTGAGGATTTATTGTTCTAACATTGAGTTTGGGGGAGTGTTCGTGGCTCTGAAGTCCAACAAAAAAGGCAACTGTGCCTCTTGAGTCTTCTCTGCAGGCCTTAAATTTTTATGACACTCCCATGTTTGTTTTGTCTTAATTATGTGGGTCTCTTTTGGTTAACAGAGAGGCACATGATTAAATCTTCACATGTAGCGGCTTAACAACATGCAATTAAGACCCTCCATACAGAGTAGAACCCAGAAACACTTTGATAATTCCACATTCAAGAGATGAAACGAGAGAAGTTGAGAATGGCGTGTCTCAGACATTATTAGGTGGTGATTGAATTTGCTGTCTCAGTCATCTTAACCTGTTGTTTTTGACACATGTGAGACGTACATGTGGATGAACAGATCAGTGGAGATAGCGAGTGTTTCCTGGAATTCCACAGGGATCCACATCTGGATTGGATTTTTTACTGCGTTATGAAAGCTCCGGCTGCTGAGCTGAAAGCCGAAATGAACAGCAGCAGCTCAGATGTTGTGGTTTTTACCCTAAACTCTCCGAGCCAGGTAGCCTGGGGATCGGCTTCAAGGTGGTAAACTTGTAAGCATCTGGCTACGATATTACTGAGCCTCTAAACAGCTCTGATAAACTGTAGTGAAAGTACATTTTTAGCCTCTACTGAGTGTTTTTAAAGCAGATGTCTTGTCCATCTTCCACAATCTGTTCTATTAGATATTGATGTTTGATATATCTGATCTGACATGCCTGTTTGATCATCTGTTATACCTTTACTTGGTAAGACAGTTCAGGGTCTTTTGTGATGGAAATTCAACATCCTATGGCTTGTGTCCTTTGAAGGATGGAAGAAGCTTAGACAGACCTAGACAGAACATTTTCTCAGGAATTCACCATAGGTGTCACAGAGACAAAGCTTGCCCCCCTTCCTTGTCAAAAAAAGAAGAATTTTGCTTGCTGCCACACCATATGGAGAATTGTCCCAATTTCTTTTCCTTTATATCAAATGCGAGGCTTTTCAACTCAAACCTTTTGTAGCATATACCACATGCGATTTGGGCTCTTGTGTGGTGACGCAAACTTTGTGACTTTTTGATATCTCGGTGAGTGCTGTCTGACAAGTTTCTGTCACTCACTTTTTTTTCCCTTTTTCTCTCTCCACCAGCAAGCATATTTTCTACCCCATCGATTGATTAGCATACATCAAGCCCCTGTCGTCATGGCAAAACTTCATTTGAATCTTCAGTACTTTCCCCGTGTCTTTCAACCAGCAGCTGTCAGCCACATCAACACTAGACGCGCTCTGCGCCAGACAAAGTTAAATTGAAGCACACTCTAAGACTATATATAGATAAAATGTCACTTCTTTCAAGAGACAAGGCACCTTCGAAGTCGTCAATACTGAGCGCTTTATCACGGGCAAAATAACTTTGAAACTAGAGAAGAGAGTAAAGATGAAACAATTATTCTCTCTTCCCACTTTGTGCTTGAAAGAGGGAAAAAGCGAGATTATTCTAAAGTGGGTAGAAGCGTTTAAGGGGCTTGCTTTTTGATCTGCCTGTCCGTCAACGAAAACGATGAGCACCTCCTGATGCTTCTGATCGTTAGGTGTCCTCAAAGTGTCTCAAAGTCTCTTTGTTATCGCTGAGTGCGTCGATTAAAGGGAGGCATATCATTTATTCATTTTGCCATTGAGCGAAAGAAAGAAAGGATTCAAGAGCTTAGCGTTCATTTTCGTCAAACTCTCGAGGTGCGGTGATGAAGTCAGCTTTCTTTTGAGAGACGAGTAGAGTTGAGGTAAAAAGATGTGGAGTGAAAGTTTTTGCTCGGCAAATTTTGAAAGGCCCCACTGATCTTTGAGATAAAATAAATGGTGTTCAAACTTTATTAAACTTTTCTTTTAACAGCTTGCTGCAGGACGACAGTTCTGAAAAGAATTCTGTCTAACAAGGTGTTACTGTTGATTGTAGCTAATACATAAACATATGCACACCACCACACACACATACACACAATTGCTGTCTTTCTATTTTAACTATCTAGATCTGTCTTGCCTGTGCACACACACAGACACACACACACACACACACCAACACAGTGTGCACATACACACTGATCATATATAGAAAGCTTAGGTTTATTGGGATATGTCAAACTGATTTTAAGGATGTGGGGACACAAAGCATGCCAGAGTCAACACGCTCTGTATGTGTCTGGTTCCTCTTTTCAACAAAGGACAATGCCATATTCATCTTCGCTCCATTTTCCAAATGTGGTATCTGATTCTTTAACATGCCTCTCAGTCTGGAAGTCCCTCCATTCCTACTGTTTCAGTTTTTTTTGTCTTTTTTCTTTTTTCAAATACTCAATCCTGTTGCGAGGTGTCTCTTAGAAGTTGAAAAGTTCTTTTCAAGCCCGAAGTTTTTGCCGTCTTCACTTTTCAACTGGCAAGATGAATATTGGTGGGACAAAGCATAGAAAGGAAAGGCTTTTGACAAGACTTCTGAAGGCCCAGGAGCTCGTCCTGTCTCTCCCTTTTGCAGTTTTCCCATAACTGGCTTTCTCGCGTGGCTGCTAAAAAGACACCGTATCAAATGCAAACTGAGAAGTCACAGTCTTTCATGATACATCAGTGGGGCCCTTGTGGAGATGCTGCTCTGCTTAGGTTTTTCACAACTTTTGAAAAATGAGAAATTGGTGCATTCTCTCTTGTGTTATCAGAGCTGCTGACAGTAAGTTCATGTTCTGTACGTGCAGAAAGGCGATGCCATGAATACATGACCTGGAGCAAAATGGAGTTTTAAGGTGAAACTTGTCAGACTTTATCCTAAATAGAATTTATATGTCATGTATTTTATGAGTAGCAATATGTTGCTGTCTGTTTATGTTTCAAGCAGACCCTTCTCATTCATAAAAATCTGAAATGTGTGAAATGAGAGGAATGCTCAAAGACATGGCATAAAACAACATAAATGCCCAAAATAGTTTATTTTTGTGTTACATAGGCGTGAGTTGCTCTTTGTAGCTAGCGCTGTCTGGATAATCTTTGTTGGATATTTCAGTCTAAACACTCAGTGTTTTATGTTCACCAAGGCTGGGGGGCCCGTGGTTTAACACTTTCAAGAATCACTTTGTGAGGCAGCATCGTGGGGCAGCCTCAAGAAAACCTGAAATAGCTGAAACTAGACCTCTGTGCAAATAATCACCCTGGGCCTCTGTAAACCATCATGTTTATGCATTGTAAATTGTGTAAAGGAATGCTTTAACATTGTGTGGCATATGTATTTCAAGGCTTTGAACATTGGATGGTATCCGAATTTCACCCACACAACCGCAGGATTTTGCTCTTGCCTTTTGACTGAAATATCATTCAGATTCCAAAGGGACTAAAAAAAAAGCAACCTTTTTTGAGGCTTCCTAAAGAATGTCTCTGAAACCATTCCCAAGCTCCTTCCATGCATTTAGCTATCACTGCTGCAGGGTCAAAAGCCTTTCACCAGCTTTCTCAGTATTCTAAGTTTTACTTTGGTGACCATGCATTTTTGGAATTACACAACAGGCTTTGAAAGGTTTGTCTGAGTCTAAAATGTTCTAAATCCATAGAAGACATATTATAATCCCTCAATCCCCCACTAAAACTGGACATACAAGGTAACAACAGAGCTGCTTATATAAACACACAGTAGAGCATATTTAGATGTTGCGTCAACCTCTTTTCCACCTTTGAAGGAGTTTATAAGAAAGGTTTTTGGCAGGAGTGCAGTCGCCACACCGGTTATCTCTTTCCGACGCTGTAATTCACCTCATTTGTAACACACCTCCTTCTTTGATCTGCGGTTTCAAAACCTTGTCTCTCAACCTGTTTACCCACTGAGCCCTTGAAAAGACTGGGAATAGACTTGGTGATGTCATGACACACATACAAAAAGTTGCACCCACTCCTTGCATCCTCAACAGGTTGTATTACCCACAGTATGTCACAGGCTCAAAGAATTAGTCGCAGGCAGCTCCTAAGCCATGACTGAAAGATTTGTTGGTTTTACATCACATCTGAAGTATGTGCAACCAGTTGAAGTTCATCCTAGAAATGAACTACTGTTGAAGTAGACATTAAAGGATGAGCTCAAAAATGTTTAAGTCTGTCTTAACACAATACTCAGGTGCCCATACGTACATTGAAACAGGCAGTCCTGGTTTGAGCAATAATGTATTTAAAAGTTTATCTTATGATTATAATATGAAGTTGACTTTGTTTCAACAGAGAGTATCTTCCTTTTCAGCAACTGAAGGGATCGTAACAAAAAGAGGGGACTTGGCAGTAAAACTACTTTTAAAGATATTGACTTGATTTGACTATTTTAAACAGCCTCATGTTAGCCAGGCCTGTATGAACAGAAGGAATGATTACAGCAAGAACAATACGTCAATATTCATATGGGCACCTGACTATTGTTTTGGATAGACTCGAAAAAATGTTAAGGATTTTAGGATTTTCTAACAGACTCCTAATTGAATCAAGAATCAAGTCTAAATTGACATTTAATCTGATTTTAGAGTGATATATGTCACAGTATGTTATTGTCGTTCTGCAGTTGTTCTTCCTCAAAATAGTTTTTTAAAATATTAAATTCGCTAGTTTTTCCAATCACATAGGAACGTGATTATTGGACAATTCTGCAAAATCCTGAAATATGTTTTTGTTTTTTATTTTTTACATCCACTATTTTAAAATTCTTTCTTTTTTACACTATCTATGGTTAAGGTAAGGCAACCAAAAAATGTTATTATTCACTGTTATGGTTGGTAAAAAGGCAAATGTTAATTGCATGTCTGTGGCAGATACAAACAAACCCCTCCCACCCACCATCCTGACCTCCACAGTCTTACTCCCCACCTTGCCACATATAGAAAACTTTTCCAAACTCGAGTAAGACATAAATTAAACATTGGCGCTTTAGAAACATGATCAACATAACTCAAATGATGAAGCTAGTCACTTGACTCCATTCCTCCTACCTCATTAACAACTAAAAAAGTATGAGGAACCATCCAAATGTGTGAAACCAGCATATGTGCTCTTAGTGCTATCTCATCGTTCTAGCCAAGCCAGGAACTTAAATTTATGTTTGCTTGTGCTTGACAAAAAATTCCTTGTGTTTACTAACCATACAATAAACCTTAAACACAGAGTCTAAATTGGCCTTCTTAGAACAATGGACAATCTGGATGAGGTTCCCAGACAAAAACTGTCAGCATGACAGTTACAACGCCCGTGTTAAGATCTTAAAACTCTACAGTCATGCTTCTCCGGCAGCCTTGATCTTGCCGCCTTGACATATGAACACATTCAAGGACTCTCACATATGCACACGTTTGCACTTACACACATACCCAGGTAAGAAACCTCCCTCCTTTGTGAAGCAGGGAGATGATTTATATCGGGCACAAAAGCAAGTAGGGTGACATTTTGGAGCTTTGGAGCTTGGAGGGGGCTTTGAAAGGAAATATGATAAGTTATGTCTGTGGAATGTCTTAGCAAGAATGTGCAAGGATTTTGAACTCTCACCTCATCTGTGTAGCTGCTGAACTCTGGTTGCAATAGCTTCTGCATTCCTGTTCATTTGACAACATGCAGATAGTATTTTTTTTAAACACTGTAGCCTGTGCCATATCACAGATTATCCCACAGCCCACTGGTTTACAGAACTAGTTGCAAATGAGCTCCAGTGTGGGAATAACCTGTAGTGGCACAAGTAGATGATACAACTTGCCAAAAGTTATAAAACGTGAGATAATTTGTAATTTGCTGTTCATGTAGGAATAATGTTTTTTTTTTGCTCTCTTGACAGGTGCCGGCTAAGATTGTGGTGGAAACATCATATGGATAGAGCCTATACATGCAGTACTGGGTGAGTCATTGCTTAAGACTTTGCTGAGGAAATTGAAATGAAACATTTGGCGTTTTGGAGTCTTTTTACATCATTGCCTGTAATGCTAGGCTGCCACAATCCTGCTTTACAATAATTCATCTGCATCATGACCCCCCGCATTTGCCTGTTTATAGGTCTGGCCTATGTGAATGGTCATGCGCATTCAATTTGTACATGTTGTGACACTGACAAAAGAACAGCCTTCTCCCTCCGATTTTTCTCTAAATGCACACAATTATTGAGCTTCCTGATTTCAGCTGGAATGTCTGAGTAAGTTGAAATTCCTCCATTTAGTATTCTTTGGAGAATGTTTGCATTTGCTAGATAGTTTACAGTAGATGTTACAGGAAATGAGAAGAGGCAAAGATGGGGGACGACATGCAGCAAAGGTCCTAAGCCAAACTGGAACACTGTAACTGAACTTGAACACAGGAACATTTCCATTACATAGTCTGCATTACCAGACAGCAGTACAGTAGGACTGTGCATCTCCATCACTGAGGACGCATTTGCCAATGATCCAGTACATTAAACACATGCGAATTGTGATACAATACAACGCGATATGATACGATATGATTCATCCATATTGCAATGCAGTTTCAATTTGACACAGTTTAGTTGAAGACAATGAGATTCAATGCAATATGATGAGATTCAATGAATAATGCTGTGCAATTCAGTGTGATACAGAGAGTGCAATTTTATTTCTTAAGCATACAGCAAATCATAAATTAACTAAAAAAGTTCAGTTTTTTTTTAACAAACTTATTTAGATTGTACTGCAACTCAGTAAGCATCTCATTTATTCTACTTCTTTTTGACCTCTAAAAAAACACTTGGACTTTCACAAACAGGCCTTTTCATAAGTTCTTTGTGGTTAGGTTTAGGGTTAGGGATAGGGTCCTCTGTCTCCAGTTTACATGCGTATACTCCATAACCAAACCAATTACTATCAAAATAGTTTCATATTCCACTTACTCCAACATGCAGAACAATAATTCTAGAGTGTAACCACGAGCTACGCTCTTGAGAAACAGTTTAGAGAGGAGGGATCGATCTAAATATCAAATCATTGGTTACATTTATAAATAATAAGGCACAGGGTTAATAATTATGTATGAATAAATTGGATTTTGCCGATTAAAAGATGTTAGAAACAATGCATCACAAGTTCATCCCAATTACTATCCGGTGCAACTTATTTAATTGGGGCAATTGCATTGTGAACGGTGGTGAATGTGTATTTAGTTGCTATACACATCAAAAATAATCAATGTCCTTTCACAAACTCTCAGACAAATATTCCTCTGTTAATGTCATAGATCTACTGTCAAACCACTATTAGCAGCGTCAATACAGAATAATGAACAAAGCCTTCAGAGAAGAAGTTCCAGGTTGGTGTATTACAACCACTCATGTATCTTATCATTGTATTTTTGGTTGTCATTAGTTCATTCATTCAACTATTATATGCACCAAATTAATAGTTAAAATCTGGAAAAGGTGTTGACATGTTGCTACAAAGAATTCAGACAGGAATACAGGTTTTAAACCATTTCTAAGATTAGATTAGATTAGATGCAACTTTATTGATCCTGAAGGGTTTATCTTTAAGTTTTTTTGTACAGTGAGGGATTTTACATAGATTTAGGATACACTCAAAAGTGGCGTAGATAATCTGGCTAAACTATTGGCTTGTTTACAACTTTTTCTGATTTTGATATTGCTACGTTCCCATATCGAAGCAATAAGCCTTCTTCATAGCAGACATTTTGACTTTTCATAGTAGGAAAAGCACAGGTGTTACTAATAACATTAACAACGACGCCTATACCAGGAACCGCTGAAACTGAAGCAGCTACAGTAAATGGAATTCAGCATTCATCAATCATTTTATTTTTAACACCTGCTAGCATGTGCTTTTCCTACTATGACATAAAAAGTGTCTTCAGTGAAAAAGATCCATTACATTGGAGAGTACAATGTGGTCATAACTAAAGCAGAATTACAAAAAGAAGAGCCTAGTTGTAATAAAACTGAATTATCCTTTAAAGTATAGGATACGCATGGAATTTTGAGATGGAAAATGTGCATGGACCCTGATTAAAAGGGTTCAACACACACACACACACACACACACACACACACACACACACACACACACACACACACACACACGCCATTAGTCCCCAGAGCTCCAGCTGCCCAGGGCTCTAAAGTCACGTTGTCCCAGTGTGATTGAAGGTCCAGCTGGTAGACCAGCCCTTTTGATCCCTTTCCCTTTTATGAGAAAGACAAACAGCTCCTCGTCGTCACCCACACTGGAGTGATTGATACACACACACACATTGTGATCACAGTGAGGCACACACATGCATGCACACATTCACACGTTGATCACAGACAGGCACATGCGCACACACACGCACACAAACGCTCGCATTTTCTTAATGGATGCCCTCTCTCTCACTGTAATCACTCTGCTAATGACCTGCTTGAACTCTGAATGAAACCCAGAGGGTGAGAACAAAAGGTGGAGAGAGAGAGAGAGAGAGAGAGAGAGAGAGAGGGAGATAGAGATACAGTTGAAGCCATGCAGAGTGTGAACATGAAAGATTTATTCTGGCCCATTGTTATATATACTATAAAGTTCTGAGGTTTTAGTATTAGTAAGAATAGTCACTAACTTATTTTACAGTCATATCAGGATCTTTGACAGCGTAGTTCTTTCCCAAAAATGATCTGTTATAAAATCAAGAAACAAATGAAACATGTCAATGAGTGTCACTTCCTTGCATTGCACCATGCAACAATATCACTGCAGAATTTGGCTGCTCTGGGTCTTCTATTCAGTGAACATGAAGAAGCTTCAGTGCATCACAGAAACAGTCTTGCTTCTTTTTCAAATGCAACCAAAATGCTAAATAAGCTGGTAAAGGATCCGTTGTGATTTTTTTTAAATCCTAAAAAAGTTACTTACATTCTGCTATGCAGCGCATCTGCCTCCAAGCTTTGCCATGGTTGTTGTGTCTGGCTGGTGACAGGCTGCTCTTGTTGTGACTCCTTCACTTCCCAGTATTATTTATTTGGTACTTCTTTTGGATTTTAATGTTCAAGGAATTTATCTGTAAAAAACATTGATACTACAAGCACAACTCCTTTCTAACAAGACATTTTGTCTACTGCTGTTATATTACTACTCATATTTTGACCATTACTGAGTTTTTAAAAGTCTTATTTGCTGCAAGCAAGTGCATAACTGCGAGAAATGTTTGAGATTGAACCTGTTTGATTGTGATCTTCTTTAAACTTTTGTGATGTTTATCTGATATCTCTTCAAAATATGGAAACACATTTATTAAACTTTTCTACAACAAGCTCAATTGTGCAGAGATCCAGAGAAGTACTTACACTTTTGAGGGGCAGAGCCTCAGTTAAACAAAGGGTTAGGGTTATTAACTGTATATAATAAGTATATAATATAATAAGTTAATATACATACTTCACTTCTATAAGAGATGAGACAAACATATTTATTGGAGATCAAGTGTCCCTTCTGTCACCGGTCTTTAGAAGTCACTGTCACTGTACACATTGAAGATTCATTAATAAGGTCACCTGAGCCTTTCACTTACATGTGCTTTGACAGCCCAAGACAATACAAAATGTTTTGCACATGTACATGGGTAAAAAGAAAACACATATCACATCTAAAAAGGAGCCTCAGGTTGTAGTTGCATTTGTGATGCATGAGCTGTTACTTGGATGTTACTTATTTTTTGGTCTAAAAGGGTAATGGGGCCATACACTGCATAAGGCACTATGAGCACATTTAAAAAAAGAGAGGAAATCTTATTTTAAGGTTCTTAAGATAGTAAGTAAGTATAATATATTTATGTATAATATATGTTTAGTGAATTTAGTTTAGGATATTCAGTGTATGGCTACAAATTAAACATGTGGATTATATAATATAACATATATGGATCTGTAGTTGGTCCGTACATAAACACAGTTTAATGAAGCTGTTTATCATATACAGTTATTTGCAAGCTAATATCCATCCTGAATGTTTGAAGTGGGCTTTTCTAGTGATTGGCTTGTTAAAGCTGTTCTCTGCCCCCCCTCCTTTGACAAACTCTGGGAACAATAGAGGGACAACAGAAGGGCAGGGGAGGAAGGGAATGTGCAGCCGGATATACACTTCCTGGGTCTCTGCTGCCCCAGAGGCCTTTTAAGGACCTCCTTACATGGGGGCAATCCATACATGACACTTGCTCGAAACTAACTTTGAAGGGTTCTCCCTGCAGCAAAAGTGCTGGAACATAACATGTATTCATATTGACAACTGGACACTGCACAGAAACTGGTGTCATCTTTCTCATTTTTGCACCAAAGGGCATCAGGATGTCTGGGTTTGTTTTCAGTTTATAATGTTTGTAATGATAATCTAAAAAGAGCGTGATATAAAGAACAGACTCATACACTAAAAGTACCTAATGTGCTGTAGATGATTATTTCACAGTGAATGTAGAGAGAGAGTGAGAGCACAAGAGGGAGCGGGTAAAAGGATGGACACGATGAAGGACAAATGCAGACAGAAACAGACTACAAATAAAGATGGAAAAAGATAAAGAGTTGGAAATGCACCAAGCCAGACAGAGTGAGAAACAAAGGGAAATCGACAAAGAGATATGGGGGAGAGAGAGGGGAGGACATATGAAGTAAAAAAGGGCAGAGATAGAAACAAAAAGATGAAATGAATGAGTGGAGATACTGTGAGTCCTAGAGGTCAGCTTCTTGTTTTTTTTCTTCCCTCCCACCCTCTTTCTCTTACGGTAATCCCTCCAGTAGCAGTGAGCTGTTAGGCTCCTCCATAAATCAGCGTTTGTATGAAATACCAGCGGGAGCCAAAGGTCAAAGGAGAAAATTAGCAGCTGTCTTTTCCTCTCCTTTCATGTTAGCCGCGGGGCTAATCGCCAAGTGCGCCATCAGCCTCATTTCCACTTTAAAACAAACTCCCCGACAAGCTGGGGAGGAGCTGTTTGCCCGCTCTTACATTTTATGGCACCGGATTTTATTCTGAGAGAGAGGAGGAGGATTGGTGGGTGGGTGGATGGTTGGGGAGGGGGTGGGGGTGGGGGGGTTCCTACCCTTGCTTTCTCTCAGACTCTCTCTCTTTATGCACTTTTTTTCATATCATCATCTTCAGGTGTGGGAGGGCAAACAGTGGAGCATGCTCTTTTCACACTGCTTTGTTGACACATTTCAGCAACGCTGTAGGAGCAGTGATGATTGGCGGCCTTTCCCTTTGCTCCACTCCAAGGTGGTGCTACTTGTTAATATGAGGCCTGGTGAACTCTGTTGACCTTTTCAGTCCCACAGACTCTGTTATTTTCCTCCCTACTGTTTGGACTTGATAGTAGTTGAAATACTACTACTTTGGACCATACAAAGCATTATTGACTCAGTAATATTGCAGAAAGGTCTCCAATTGTGCTGAATAATGAAGACAATGAAAGATTATGCTTTGCTCTTCATCTGTCCTTCTTATATTCTGTCTTTCATTTTTATACTCAAATTCAGATACAATTAGCTTGAAGTGTGTTTGCATTGAACATGTAATTTACATACTCAGCTCTGAATGGGAAGATTTTCTCACACTGCCATTATATACACATAACAACGTAGTTTATTTCAAGCATCCCTTTAGCTCAAAGTTACATTGACCATTAGGGTTTCCCATACTTCTATATATTTGAGTGTATTCGAGTATTTCTGTTTCACGAGACGACCAAAACAAGTGTGATTGGCATGGCCAGATGTGCCATACGGGCAATCTGGGCAGGGACCCGCAATGATGAAAGAAAAAAAAAGTGGGTTTTTTGTAATTTGTTTGGCTCCACAGAAATATAACACAAGGCTTGACTCATTGTCTTGAAGTTGATCATTATGGTCACTGCAGGAAATCTAGTACGTCCAAAACAAAATATGAAGTAACAAGGTTTCCACCTGACAACAGTGTTATCCAATCGGAATAATACAAAAGTTGTTTGGGGTACATGAGCTTCGGTGCACTGGGGCCCCTCGGGGTACTAATCCAGCCTTGGTGATTGGTTATCTTCAGGTTGTAGCTCCTGACTGTTACAAAAAGTTCTCAACAACTTCACATTGCTGGGCTGCTTTGAGTCATTGAGTAATGAGCAACACCAGCATGTGTTGCTCTAAGGTTTGTCCAGTGTTTGAATGTCTATGTATGAATGGGGTCCAACAATCTTACAACAAATACCACTTTGGCAGATCCAGAAATGATCAAATTCATCTTTCCGGACAGTGAGTCAGACTTGTTGATTCAGTTTTTGAGGTAATAAATTGTTGCATTTTTGTATTTAAATTGTGTTACTATAGTAACGTCTATGATGGGGTTGATCATTTACAATAGAATGCAATCCAAAATAAAATGACTCCTGCACAGTCTTACCAAAAGCTGAGCATTATCTGCTTCACAAATGTAGTATTTGTTGTGCAGCTGCTGTACTTGATAACAAAAGATAGTACAGGTGCCTCCATTATTGTTGCACCCCCTGTATCTTTGTGTCTATGTCTGCATTTCTCCTCCATATATCTCTGTTGTTCTCTTCCTCTCTTCAAAACCTCACATTTCTTGTTTTCTGGTTGTAAATTCTGATCCTACATTCACAAGCAAGATATATTTCTTTCCTCATTCATTTTTCTTTGTCTTCCTTGCTCCTCTTTTGTCCCTCTTTGCCTCTCTTATCTCTTTCCATCTTACACTATACATCTCTCGTCCCTCTATCTTTCACCTCTCTCCATCTTTTTTTTTTCGCTGTGGGAATGTTTTCCCTATCGGTTGTCAGTGCAGTCAGTGAGGTGCAAAGCAGCAGTGCTTTGTTGATGTTCCTCTTTGCCTATCTGCTGCGCTGTGTGTTTTGAAACTCACCCTCCCTCTGCACACCTGCTGAGTAGCTGCATGACACTGGGAAACATCCCACAATAGGGTCAAAACACTTTTATCTTAGTTTTAGTTATGGATTTAGAAACTCTCTCGGGAATTAACGAACAATATGCAGCTGGCCAGAGCTGAGGTCCTGGATGATTGCTCTCTTTTACTGTATCCGGGACTTCCTTTATTCACAGTAGGTGGGTTTAACTCTTCATCTAGTAAACAGAATATAAATAAGAACCTGACTTGTACATTGGCCATTTTGAAGCACCATTACAAGAACAAAAAACAGCACATACACTTATATATAAGTTGATAAAAGCAGACATAATTAGGCTATAGACATGCATGTAAAGAGGCAAAGATAAGTAGATTTTATGCATGAGTAAACCTACTTGTGCAGCTCGATGAACATTTCAACATACTGTACTGGTCTGTACCCTTTCCTGTACTGAAACTGCTGCTTATAGTTGAACTGTCCAACTCTACAAAAAAAGTCAGCGGTTGTTGTTTTTCAGAGATTGGTCACAGCAACATGACTGGCGACCTCTTAGCCTTCTGCTATGAATTTCACAGTATTTAGTGTTTCATTCCCACTGTCATATTGGCACAAAATCCAAATCACTATTTCATTTTCAAACCTAAAATCAAGATTTTCTCATAAAAGACAGTTTGTACACACATGAGTCATTGTGGCTTCCGACCAAACGTGATGGAATGCTATAAATTAGGTTTCAGACTGCTTTGCTTTGTAATTGCGGTTTCCGATTTAGTATGAGATATTTCTTCGGGACTGTCAGAGTATGAGGCCTTGAAGTGTATGACGTACATTAATACCATGGAAATCTGAGGAAGTACTAGTTAACTCTCCTGCAAATTTAAAGCATCCCTTGAGTTGTTGTCGTTAGGTATGTTGAGGTATTGTTAGATTTCTTGTATAGAGGCATTCATCTTCTGGGTAAGGCAGTGTAAATTCCAAATGGCTGCTGTGGGAATAATGTCAGTGAACACTTCTGTTTGGCATGAAAATGAGATGAGGACATTACTTTTTCCTTTTCATATTATGACACATCTCTAAAATTAATAAGTAAAACCCTGCAAAACTCACCATCCGTTAAACATGCTACAGTGCTATTTCATGCATATTAGCATACACACATACCCTCAGCAACAGCAAGGAAAAACATGTAAATATTTCTGGAAATGAACCACATTTTAAACAATCAATAGGACAGCTATTCTCAAATCTAATCAATTAAGGAGCTAGCGGAACAAAATAGGCTGTGCACACCACATTTAGGGTAAATGAATGCAACCCACCATCAGCATACATGATTGGCAGCTCATATTTCAAAATATCCAGTTGACAGCTACAATAATTATGGCTTTTTATGACAAGCATATTTGCTCCTTCTTGTTTCATTAAGATAATTAGCATCTGTACGTATGATAATCCGACCCGTGTCAGGCTCTTTTATCTAGCCCATTATGACTACTGCTCTACAACTACAGCCACTGTGCAAATTCATTGGAGAAGTTGGGGAATTAATTTAGTAGTAGAAAGTAGTATGGTTGTAATGTAGTGTGTAGCAACAGGACAAAAAAGCTAAGTTTTAGGCGAAAAAAACATGAAAGTGACTGAGTGAAGTTGTTTTTAAATTGAGCAAACATTTTTTAAACTTTTTAGTTGCCTTACCTTAACCATGATTGTTGTAACAACCAAAATCTTTGCCTGAATTTAACCACTGGCTACCACTATTACTAAATGCGGAATAATTACTAAAAAAATCAACATTGGATGCTGAAAAAAGCTGCATTTGAACATAATCAGGGGTTTTACTGAATCAATTATCAACATTCTTGTCTAGCGATAGTGTTGGGTGTTTGGTACCAGCTCTGTCAGATTTCTGTCACAGCACATTTTGACCACTATCCCTCATTACAGAAGCAATTTGTTTAATTTGGGCTTATTTTGGCAAGATATTAGAGCCTTTTCCAGCCTCTCTCTCTGTTTTTATACAGTATCACTGTTTCAACAGTTGCATTTATAATCCAGGGACCAACTATTTATCTCTTTGGAAGTCTGATAGTTGCTTTTAAAATTCACATAGGAAAATGTTATTCGTCAGTCTCTTTTAAAGCTGACACATACTGCTAATTGGCATTCAGCTTAATTTGCCTGTGTAGCTGCCTTTGTAATCATGGTCCAGTCACTTCAAAGTTTAGGACCCTTTTCATGTAGTGTTTGTATTATTTTGTCCACCCTTTGGTATTTATGCTCGCGTCGACCTCAATCTCTATGATTGTGATTTTTGTGATGCCCTGTGAAAAACCGTGTGCCAGACTGTATGGGACGCAAAACAGGTTTTAAAGGTGACAACAAATCAAAACCTGTGTATCAAATCACACTGATGATGAAATACTTGACAGGTTAATGCTAACCCCACTCACAATTGTTTTTTTGTTTGGGTTTTTGGCATCAAATATGACTGGCCACAGAAAACACCCACGCTTTTCTTGTGTAGGGCGTCTGAAGCGGCAGGATGTGGATATGTTGATATCACAGCGGCTGGTTGTAAAGAAAGATTGTTAAGATTTTAAACAATGAACAATTGTCACACTGTTCTGTTGGTTTTATGGTGTCTCATGCTGCTTCTGTCTTATCCAAGAGTCAACAGCTAGGGGACAATTCATTTTGCCTTATCAGTGCATGGATTTGCTGTCAGGTTGAGCTTGAGCCGATGTCAGCATAGGTCTGTAACAAGTATTGTTCAGCCTCTAATAAGCCCGACTGCTGCTTTATATCAAGCATTTTTCTACATCATTTGTCTGATGCCCATTAAAGAAGTCTAACTGAGCTCAAAGTGAACACACACACATTTTTCTGGCTTGCACAATCAGAATGAGAATGATTTATTGAGCGCGACAAATTCACAAACTAATTATTACACATTAAATTGTTCTGGTGACATCACTGCAGGAATAATGAACAGTTATATAGAAGAGTCAGTGCGCATAGTGTGTGAGATGTCGTTGTGTTAACAATTTTTTAATCATTTTGTGCATTCATTAAATGATGCAACAAGGTCCCCAGAAGGTTGTTTTTTTAGTATAATATTTGGGTTGTATATAATCTTTAAACTGAGAAGGACAGACTCACGGACTGTCTGACTGTACAGGCTTGCTTGGCAAACATTTGTTCACATCAGATAGGGGGGTTTTGGGTTACCACAAAGGTTTGCCAAGCCAAAACGGATTAGGCCAAGCATCACAGGCATTGTTTCTATACATTATTAAACTTTTAAGCCACCGAAAAACAGGATTGTAAAGAAAAAAGAGAGAGAGAGAGAGTGGGTAGAGAAAGTAATTATTCATCCTTAGTGCTCACACGCACCCCCACATCTTCTTTAGCAAATCCCTCACTCAAGTTTCAAAAGATGACCATTCTGGATATTCTTAACCTTTTTATTATTATTATTATTATTTTAAAAACCTCACCTGATTGTTCCCGCTCTCCATTTTATTTAGACGTTTTCCCCAAAGTTGAAATTAAAGTTTATTTTCTCAAATTGGGCCTTTTAAAAGGAATTGTCTTAACAAGCCATAACAAGCGGATGAATGGCTGGCTTCTCAAACTTTAAGGGTGTTATGCACCATGTCCGACTTCAAAGCCCGTCTTAACTCCACACTTTAATTGTATCTTCTTCAAGCCTGTCTGCCTGACCGCCATCTGATTCTGCTGACAACTGCACTCTTCTCTCTTCTTCATGCTCATCCTTCTATCTCTCCATTCCTCCCTCTTCGTCTTTCTCCATCTGTCATGACAGATACACCCCCCTCCTCCTCCTCCTTCTTTCCTTTAGCTCTTCTAAAGTCACTCCGCTACAAGTGTCAACTCAGGCACGAGCCCTAAATTACTTTTTTTTGGGGATGAGTGTTGACATCTACCACTCACCCTTCAGCTCATGCAAACAGAATGATGCTATTTGCCCCTCTTTTCCTCTCTCTCCCTCGCTCTGTCTTCTCTATTTATTTCTCTATCGCTCCTTTTTTTTTCTATTTCTCTCTGAGCCTACAAACAGACATTCACGCTTCTCTCCATATGGGCTTTAATTTGCCATTGTCCCCCAAGATATTCCTCGCTCAGGCTTGAGATAAAGGGATAATCACTTCAAAGGGAAGCTAGGGGGGAGACTGCCCCCTCCCTCCTAGCTGAAAGGAGAAGTGGACAATACGCTAATTGAGAGGGAGAACTGATCACAGGGTCTGTTCAAAGGGACGCCTGGCCACGCCCCCTCCTCCCTCCGACGCACTTAATTTTATTAGTGTTTATGGTGATGCTTCAGCCAAAATTATCACTCAAACCCACCACAGCCTTTGAACTCCCAAATATTGGGTTATTTGTAATTATCCACCCTATCCACTTTTTTTTGGGTGCTATTTTAGCACAAGTGTAGGATTTGAGCAGAGGAAAGGCAATAAATCAGCCGCTGTACAGAATTTATTGTTCGCATTGTGGGGACATATACTGTGGGCTGTGATATGATGCAAATCCAAAAGTTCTTATGAAAAAGCGACAAAAAAAAAGAACACAGGCCTACTGTTTGACTGATGCAACTAATGATACACCATCAAAGACTTCTGCAGTATACTAAGAAAGAAAGAAAGAAAGAGAGAGAAAGAAACAAAAGATAGAAGTTTATTTTAACAATCCGTCCACTACACATTGAATTAAGTCCACTGTCTTCTTTGTGTTCTGATGTGTCACCTGCACTGAAAGCAGTGAAATGCTTGTCTTAAATACAGCCTCTAATTAAAGAGGAGCTTTATTTCCAATCTGTGGTGATACACCAGATGCCTTTAATTTCTTCCCAACCACAAGCTCTCAATTAGCCTCCAGGTCACCCCGTTTTATTGGGGCTTCATAGCAAGTCAGTGGCGGCACTCTTGTCCTGTATTGTGCTTTTAAAGCGTTTGGATCTTCCTGTGAAATGGTTAGGGCCCCCAACAAAAGGGTCAGGCCAGGGTCAACATCAAAAAGGGGGCTTCTTGTGCCTACTTTACAGCAGCCCTCTCTCTTTTGTCACTGCTAAACACAAGAGTGGGCATTCAAGGGTCAACAGGTGTGGTCTCGTGGGTTGAGCGTCTCATGACACCCAAATGAATTTAAATATAGGCCTACAGCAACGTAGCATTATCTATCGTGGTCATACGTGTGTTAGTTTTAGCAATGGATTCCAAACAAACACTTCCTGAATTGTTGAATAGTTTGAACTTTGCATGTCATTCAAAGCAGACTGAGCAAAGCATGAGCGAACCTTCTTGCCTGTCAGCAAAAATTAGTCTGTGGACTCTTTTTTCTTCTTCTTTTTTTGCAGTGATATGTGCGGCCTAATTTAATTTGAGCAAAGATAACATCTTATCCTGAATGTGAAATATCCCACTTTTAAGATTGTCCTGCACATTTTATAACCCCTCTATATCTCAATTCTCCTTTCAAAGCAGACTTTAAAGAAGTTAGCGTGCAGATAACAGTACGGCTACATATTTCATGGCTTTAATTTGGGCCCCATCAGCCGCGTGGCCCTTGAACGTCACAGCGCTAATGTTGCTGACCCATTTTATGATTTCATGATCCATCTCTGCAGACAGTGGGCACTTCCCCATCGCAAAGTGTTGGAAGCTTTTGTGCATTTTGGGTGCTGGATTGTTGGATTTGTGGCAGCAAGGTTTGCTTTACAGAGCCCTCCAATATCAACAGTGACAATGAGTGATCTCTTCATATTCACGCTGTCACACACACCTAAACTGAGACAAATAGACAAATACAGAAAGGGACTGTAGCGCCTGATATCGTGTAGCTTTGTGATAACATCTTATAGTGAACATTTCTTAAAAGATTACTCCTTTTATCTAATTTTTTGCATTTATTGGACAGTTAGTGGCAGAGAGGCTGTCAGGAAACAAGGGGAGAGAGAGAAATGGGTATGACATGCAACAAAGGTCCCTTGCCGGACACGAACCAGGGACCTTGCGGGTATATGGCTTGTGCTGTAACCACTCGGCTACAAGGTCGCTCCATAAGTTTACATTTTAAGTAAGCTGGACTCAATCGCCAGACTAGCTCACAGCATGCAGAAAGTGGTTGGCAGGATGTCAGTGTGATCATCTGGACTCATATTTGGCTCATATTTCTGTGCAGAATCTGGAATATATTAAAATGACTCAACAAAGTATGTCACAAGTAAATCCACAAGTTGGAAACGTATGTAAATGTTATTACTGTGGTTGGGGATTCAGTAAGAAACTTAACATTGAATCTACTTTGACAATGATATAGGTCTAAAGTCACCGAATAATCATTTTCAGCACTAAACAGTGTCAATCCATTAGATCACATGTCACCCAAACCACAAGACATAGTGCTTTGTGCAAATGCATTTGGACAAATGGACTAAGAAACTGACACATCTAGAAATCCACATGGGAACTGCTACACAGCATGCTTGTTTCTGTATGTATAGCTCAACATGAAATAATCACTACTTGGGGACCTCAGAGAAGTTGGATTTCATTAGCTCTCTTGTCCTGTACCATCATGAGAGTTTTGTGAATTTGAATCCTCTGACTTATATAATTATATTCTCCTTTAAAGTTGATTTTCAACATCAAAGGGACAATATAGCCTTTGAAGTACCATGGGATTGGATCACTGTCTAACCCACTCTTTAAGATTCTGTCACAATGACATTAGGGAAGTCATGTGAATTAAAAGACTAGAGAACTGCTCTTGCCTTTGCTCTCTGTCCAATTTCAATCAAAATGTCATGCTGTGCCATTTTCCCTGAATGTGGAACTGGCAAGTGTGTTAGCTTGACATCTTTGCAGTTAAAAGCCTGTGACTAATATGTAAATTATTTGACAGTTACACTCTATAGGATTATCCAATCTGGCTATAACTTAAAGAATAAGTTTTAAATCATTGAGGACATTATTTAAAATTATAGTTAACCAAAAATTCTTTACTGTCACTCCCCTGGCTCTGGTAAGCATGTAATTAAGTAGCAATATTACTGTAATGACGTAAGGATAAAGCACTTAAATTCCCTTTATGTTGTAAAACAATATAGGGGTAATAAAGAAAGATTTGGCTAAGGAGATAAATACATAGAACGGTAAAAGTATTGTAGCCCAATCCATATCATAAGAGCTTCTGCTCAGCTATATGAGAACGGACTAGACTCACTCCTGTCATCTGTAGAGGCCACAGGCAACAAAAGTATCGCTTTTGTTTTCTTTGTGTTTCTGTTGAAACTTTGTGTAGTAACAGACGGACTGTAAGAATAATGCTATTGGCGCGGTAGATCACTTACTTCTGACGCTCCAAAGCCTCGGGGAGTTGGCTCTAGATTGCCTGTCTTTGATAAGGTCCTGGCACACGTGTAAATTATTTCCCTGTCTAGAAAAGTTCATTTAAACATAAGTTAACTTATTGCATGGTTTCGCTAAGGAAGAAGCGATCAAGGAGAGATATGATGTCATTTGTGGCCGTTTCCATTCCTTTGTCTCCATTTTAGTTCATTTTCTTTTCTTTTATTTCATTTTGTATTGCGAAGATGAGACGTTGTGTTTTTATGTATCTTCCGGGACCAGGCCAGCGGTTTTTTACTTTGAAGTCCACAGTTAAACCTTCAGCCCAGTTGGTTTAGAAACAGCCCGGAGGATTTCTACCGCCTGCCATGACTTCTTGAAACACTACCTGGGGAGAAAAGTCGAGGGGAAACGCGTCTCTCTTTTATTCGCGGTTGCACCAATGTTGCCCAATGTGAGAGACATTACAGGACGGAGAAGAGCACCGGGGCGGTTGTAGGCACAGCCTGTTGTTGGACTACTTAACTTTAACGTTTTCTAATCAGGGAGGCTGTTCGGGTACATGGATGGTAAGTTGTAGGAAAGCTGTTCCACAGGCCCCCTCTCTTGGCCGCTTTGATGTGCTGCTGCTGAGCTTTGAAGTTGAGAAATGCGGGCTATGTTTCTTGTTTGTGGGCGAGAAATACGGTGAGATAGATAAGAAGCTTATGTGTGTGTGTGAGAGAGTGTGTGTGAATGTTTGAATGTGTAGCTCAGATAAAAAAAACGAATATTTGTCGGGTGGTGCGTCTCCAAGCTGGGAAAAAAGTGGGATGTATTCTTCAGTCAGAGCCCCCCCTCCACCTCTTCTTTTACCTCCTCCAGATTTTGACACCCCCAGTGATCTACATAGGGACTGAGCCTGCCTACTCTGAGGTCAGTTGTTGAATGGGACAGGGTACATTAAACTACAGCAGTTGTTTTGCAGCGAGACACAACACATGTGGCACGGTACAGGCTTTAAATAGTCCGACGTCGCTTTTTGTGCTGGATTAATGTTTGGAGAGTTTTGGATCATACTCAGCTCTACTGAAAATGGAGTAATAATTCAACTTTTTAACGGGTTTTACTCTGGTTGGATCTGCTCTGCGATGGTATGTTTTACGCACGTTTATTACGCCTTCATCCATTGGATTTTTTAGCATCGCTTTCGCCAATCTGTACACTTACACTGCCTGCTGAGTGTGGAAGTCGTTATGTAGCATTTGCAACAGCCGAGCAGACACTTTATGTTGTTTTATGTTGCAGTCTCCTTCGATCAGGAACCGAGGCTCCGATTAAAATCGCTCAACTATTGGATAAGGTTTACGGTTTTAAGGTTTTAAATATAAACATCTTTCTGTCGTGTTGGTAGTTCAGACACGTTGCCGGGACTGTGGCTTTAATAATGTGCTGTAATAGCCTTCTTGGGCAGATATTAAAGCGATTGATCGCTTACATTTACGCACGAGCGACTGGCTTTTCCCGCGGGGCTTTTTACCCCCGTACATTACAACGTTTAAGGTCATTATGGTGCAGATCAGACGCATATCCACTCGTCTGTACATTTCTGGGATGGTGAGGATGAGTGTGGGCTCCGAGTGAAACCGAGTCTGTGTGTGTATGTGTGTGATGCAGACCGGGGTAGGGTACGGTCGTCCGAAACAGATTGGGAATTAATTGGAGTTGAAGCCTGTGACATGGACTCGTTAGGAAAACACGTGTAAGCCACAGTTGTGAGAATACGGTTTTGGTAAAGAGTGAGGCTCTGTGATATGATTGTTCTTGTAAAATGTTTTTGATGTGACAAATCAATGCACGTTGAGAATGTAGGCTGCAGTTGATCTCTGATTTAGATTATAAATAGATAAATGAAACGAAAAAAACCCTTTCATATTTCCTTTCTCTGTGAACCCGGCGAGGGTTTTTGAAAGGGACTGTTTACTTGATGTCTTTCTTTGAAGTTCAGCAGGATATGGCTTTGATTAGATCAATACTTTGTGTTTCAGAGTGAAGAGGAGCTGAGAAGCTCCCCCGCTGCTTTTAGAGAGTGAGGAGGATTAGGCTGGAGCTCAGTGGAGGCACGACGGCACTCTCACACGGCAACCGGAGCTGGAGCCATGAGCAGGGCGCTTACGGAGCACATCAGCAGTAGCTTCCGAGAAGATGCTCCTCGTCCTCCGGTACCGGGGGAGGAGGGAGAGGCGTCATGCTACAACCCCAGCAGATCTGCCAAAATGAGAGCCCAGAGCAAGGTTAAAGATAGCGCCGTCTCCGCCGCGCCTCCCGGCTCCACACCGCGGAGGAACGAGGATGGACTCGGGGAGCCAGAGGGCAGCGCGTCCCCGGACTCGCCCCTAGTTCGGTGGACAAAGTCTCTGCATTTTCTTCTGGGCGACCGGGACGGCGCTCACCTCTTCAGGACCTTTTTGGAGCGGGAGAATTGCGTGGACACTTTGGACTTTTGGTTCGCCTGCAACGGCTTCAGGCAAATGGACTTAAAGGATACCAAAACGTTGCGAGTTGCCAAAGTTATTTTCAAGCGGTACATCGAGAACAACAGCATTGTCGCCAAGCAGCTGAAACCCGCCACCAAGACCTTCATAAGGGATAGTATTAAGAAACAACAAATAGACTCTGCCATGTTTGACCAGGCACAGACGGAAATTCAGTCGAACATGGAAGAGAATGCATACCAGATGTTTTTGACCTCTGACATATACCTCGAATACGTGCGCACCGGCTGCGAGAACGCTGCGTACGTGAACCACGGCGGTCTCGGCAGCCTCAAGCTGATGTGCGGATACCTTCCTCCTCTCATGGAGGAAGAGGAGTGGAGTTGTAATGACCTAAAGGCGAAAGCGTTAGGGTCTGTGGTTGGACTGTCTGCGAAAACCCTGAGGGCTACTGCTACCATCCGGACAGCAGCTGAAGTGCTGGAGAATAGTTGCAGGTAAGGGCAGCGCTCACCTATCGTTCGAGGATGCATGCCTTCCTTATTACATCTTACTGCATGAGGACTTTTTTATGACTTTATTTACTTTCCTCGTGTTCATTATTCCTTCATTAGTTAAACTGCAGTGAATATGTGGCAGTTGGTAGTTATTTAACAAATGCCTTAGAGAGAGATAAAGGCGCTTGATCAAAGGGTCTCAGAGGAACATGCCTGTATATTTGTGCCCTCCTGCCTTGCAGTTAGTCAAGGGGTTGGAGGGGTGGAGGGGCGGGGTGAGTACAAAACATCAATGGATCTGAGCCTTCCTTTTAAGTAAATGGTGTCTTGCAGGCAGCCCTCTGCTGGCTTGCTCAAGTTTCCTGTGCTTTGAAACCCTTCCTCCGGTTGAGGCACAAATTCAGACAGCAAGACACAGACTGTTACAACTACATGAAACAGTATGATGCTATTGTAAAGTTATGCAGTATCTCTCTCTTAATTCTACTAACTTAGCCCTATTGCTATTGTACACCATCATAAAATCTCCCTAACCCAAAGAAATGCTAGTACACAGTTAAGAGAACTTGTGCAGTCAGACTTGTGCCAAGCAGAGATATTGTTCTCTTGGTCAGAGATGAAAGCAGAAATGTTTGTAGAAAGCATTTAGTCTTTTATCTCCAGAGCCCTTCCCACACATTGTCCAACAGCTGAAATCTTTTTAAGCCAGGAACATTTTCAAAAACTGGATTTTATGCATGAGCCTCCATCAAAGGGTACTTTAAAAGTGTTTTGTTCAACTACTTTGTCCTCACATCTGGACACAATTATTACTGAGAGGTTTGACAATGTCTTGATGCTTTGGTATTTGTAGGAAAAGTGCAATTTAAAGATAATCCATACTTTCCTTGTCAAGTTAACCAAACATTTTGTGAGACTGAGGATTGAGCATTGCCTTATGTATGACTTTTTAATAACAGTGTGAAAACTAATTGATTAAGTTTAATAACTCACTTAAGCAGTCCCTTTAGAATGTTATCTTTCATGTGAGCAGATGTCAGATAACATCATAGGACAATTACTCATTTGCCTGAAAGTGGCCATGTTTAGTTAGGAACCAGTAAGCACAGGGTTTGTTGACATGTGAGCATCTCCTGGTTTCCTGGTGTGATCCCCTGCATTCTTGGTTTTCACTAAAAGAAAAGCAGGAGGGAGAGAGCCCCTTTTTCTCCCTTCCGTCACCCGTTCTCTCCCCCTTTCCCCCTGCCCCTCACCATCTCTTTAGGTCAACCAATTTCCATCTCAAACATGTGGAACTAATTTTGCCACTGCACAGATTCCTTTTTTCTCCTCTTTTTGAGAAACCTCCAACACTGGTGATAGAAGAACAAAACAAAAAACAAAACATCCTCAACTCAGTTCCGCAGCTTCAACCACAGATCCTATTTTACCATAGATAGTGTGTGCATCTCAGTGTTTCCCTTCTCTTTCTTTTCTATCCAACACTTATCTCTCCTTTTTGAAAAAAATCTGTCTGACAGAGACTAAGCATGCTTTGGAGGGAGACAGGGAGAGACAAGAGGAGGGGAAGGGGGAAAGACAGGAAGGGGGGGATCATGAAAGAAAGAAAAGAGATGGAGAAAGAGAGTGGGGGGTGCAGAGAGCCCAGCTGTGCTAAATACCTGACTCTTTGCGCGGACCTTCCAAAGGTCAGGTTTGTGCTTGGGGCCTACGGCTTTAGTCATGCTGGGGTTCTCCTCTCAGCACTCCCGGCAGAAGGCATTCTCATAAAGAAAGGGGCCCTCCTTCCCCCTTTCCCTCTCTCCCTCTCCCTCCCTCCCTCTCTAAAGCTCAAGTTCCCCCTTCCTCTTCTTCCCTCTCTCTTCCTTGTCCACCCCCTTCACTACTGGAACAGGAATGCAACACAGCAGGAGAGTAGAAAGACAGGGAGAGAGACTTTAGAAAGGAAAGCAGGGGAAAGTGGGTAAAGGAGGGGCCCCAGACTGAATGATGGAGAGAGGGAAAGATAGAAGTGGGAGAGTGTAGAAGAGAAAACACTCCAAGGAAAGAGAGAGTGGAGTTTCAGAGTGGAAAAGTGGAGGAATATGGGTTGGCCCAAACAAAAGGGTGGGGAGATAACAGAAGAGAGGGAAAGAAGGGAAATACTGTTGTTCATTCACACACAGAAAGTCTGCTCACTTCACTCACTCCAACCCTCACCCTTCAACCCCGCCAAACACACACGCACAACCCCTGTATGTTAAGGGGAGGGGGGCATGAAAGAGAGGAGGAAAGAAAGACCAGAAAAAGAGCACCCATAGCTCAGTCTCTAATATGGTTGTCACATTCCTCCAAGCTCCAAAGTCTCATGAAAGTGACTCTAATTACAGAAATCTGCACATAACATCAACAAAAAAAGTCCAAGCTGCCACATTTCCTTTTAAATTTGTATACAATGAAAACAGAAGCAGGGGGTAAAGTAACTTCACCCAACTCTGTCACAACTCTTCAGTGTTCTTGCTTCACACCACAATCTTGAAAGACATCACATAAAAATGTGGAAAATCTCTTCCTGGGTCCACAGGTCCCACCGTCGGGGAGATCCTGCCAGCCCATACTTTGTCAACTCCGGCTACATCTTTGCCCCTGCCACCAGTGCCAATGACAGCGAGATCTCCAGCGATGCCACGACAGACGATTCCATGTCCATGACGGACAGTAGCGTGTAAGTGTTTTTAGATTTTATCGAAACCAAAAAGTAGATGGGTCAGTTTCATTTCAACTGGGGCTACTCCGGAGATAATGTAGCAACTTCAAAAGGCTCATTTCCATTCAGCTGACCCCGGCCAAAGCTCTGTGAATTTTATTATTTCCATACTACCTTAATGTCCCTGGAACAGAGTTCAGTCAACACCTTTCCAGGAAAATGTTGAGAGATGTGAAGAAAAATATTTGGCCTTGTAGTTCAACAGACTCAGCTTTTCTTGGGGCCAGGGGACGGCACTGTTGCGAAATAATGGTCTGTAATGTATTTTAATTATACAGGTAATTCTATTAATGTGTAGTTGTTGCTGTGGCCTCTAGGGAGATAACTCTGGGAAAGTCATTATGTCTGAAGACCTTTTGAAGTTTATTCTGATGCGTTGCAGGCTGGAGAGAAGGGAGAAAAAAAATGAGATCGTCTTGATGTGGGTGGGGGCGTTGCCTCATTTTCCTCAAAGTTGAAATGTATCCATCCCACCCACCCTTCTGCCACAACAGACTTGTTTTTTTCATATTATCTAATCGCTTTTTCCCTTTGAAGAGCTGGAGGAGAGGGGGAGGGAAATGGCCATTCGGGCCTCAAGACAAACTCATTGAAAAATGTTGGCACCAAATGAAAGGAGGCTTACTCACATGGTGGGTCGGTTTCCTGCCACTGGCCTCTGCGGCGTGCTGAGATCATGTGTCTGCAAGACTTTCACAGGGGTTACTCATTGCTAGACCTTGGGACAAGGCATGAGGAACTCCCCCTGGCCAGACTAGGGCACCCCCAGAAAATCACCTCCACCCACCCAACCCTCCACAGCTTCTCTCCTCCACCCTCCAGAGCCAATAGCAGGAGTGGTGAGGCTCGAAGTGCAAGGGAGTGAGAAAATAAAGTGCATGGAGTATAAAGGGCTTAACTGAATCGCTTTCAGCCTATTGTTAGGTGAGGGGAGCTTAGGGGGATAAGAGGGTGGCTGGCTGCTTTGAAAATGACTTGCACAACTGAATAGGAGATCCCCATAAAGTAAGGGCCCATGAAACCATGAAAGAGTCCACGGCTGTTTTCTCTTCCCCAACCTGCACAAAGCACCCAGTTGTCAAATGGTTCACCAGGGTGGGGACAGTTTGGGTTGATAAAAACATAGTTAGTGAGACGGAAGTTGGCGAGCTTTGTTTGGGCATGATGTTTTGCCACTAAGTTTGGGGTTCCTCTTAGCGCACAAATTCCTCTGGGCTGTTGAGTTTTACTTTTGAAGAGTTTCCTGTGTTTCTTCCTGCGCCTTGAGGGATGATGGCTTGCAGTCTCAAGGGGAGAGTTTGTGAAGCATTGATTTTGCCAGTAGGCCCAACTTACAAGAAGCTTGCTGCAACAAGGGTGATGTCTGTATCTTGGCTTCATGGTCTGATTCTTCCTGACAGTGTCACTCTGAAATGTGACTTCAGAAACTTGGTCAAGAGGAATAAAGAAGAAATAGATTCATTGTTGAACAGCATCGTCTGTGAAAGTCATATTCTTTTAATAGTTCTCGCCAAGGTCTTTGACACTGAGATCTCTCCTGTCCTTGTCCCCAGCTCTCTCTCTCTCCACCCCTAACTGATTTTAATAAAAAACGCAGCTTCTTCCTCTCTCATTCTAGGGAACAATTTGATTAGTGCGTCCTTTTATAGTGGTTAAAAGGCACACTGCAAATTTGAATCTCATTTCCCAGATAAAGAACAAGAAGAGGAGGATTTGGGAAGGGGGGGGATAGAAGAAGGGGTGGGGGGATTTTTTTTTCTCTTTTTGCTTATATCTTATTTATGGATTTACTTGGACGCTGGGGAATGCTGCTGCACCAACTTCAAACATTACCTTATCTTACAAACCAGCCTTTTGATGTTGCTGAGATCAGAGGCTCACAGCAGAGCGCTTGCCAAACGAAGATGGCAGCGGGTGCATATGTGCATGAGTGTGAGATTTCAAAGAGGCAGCAGAAAAAGTAGCGTTTGGGCTAGGTCAGACACTTCTGAGCAGCCAAAATGGCCAAGATAATTGGCCCAGCTTAAGTGGCAGCTGACTGGAAAAGCTAGCAGACACAGAATGAAAAACTGAGAATAAGATTCCCAGAATAAATGCTTTAATTGTCCGGAGACTACCAGTCTTCTTAGCTACATCTCTATTTTCATATTAATATATCAGTGCTACAAAACCAGTAGCATTTGCTAGCTTCCTTTAGCTTGATGTAGTTTCCAACTCTAACTAGCTACTGAGGTAACTGAAAATTCTCCTGCCTTTTAAACAACTGCTGTCAGTTGACAAGGACTAATCTTCAAGGACTAATCAGTGGGATTCTTCTTTTGAAGCCCACAGTAGGATGTTTAGCATATCTTGCCCATTGTCCTGTTGTGTTTTGTTATGTGTGTTTTTGTTGCCTTGGCTTCAAGGGTTCTTAGGTCTTTTGATTTAGCTTAGTGTGCCTAGTGGGTGGTTACTGGGTGGTGTTGTGTCAGTCACTTCAATGATGAACTGCCTCCTAAGGGGTTTTTTTTCAGCACAAAGATTGGCTAATGGTGCTAATACACAATATGAGTTGGTGTGAAAGTAGAAGAATGACAGTATATGAGGAAAAAATAACCACAGGATAATTGGTGTCTGAGTGGTTTGCAATGTACTGGATTTAAAACAAATGTAAATGTATATATCTTGATTTGTGTTTACAGAGATGGAATCCCTCCATATAAGCTGGGCACCAAGAAGCAACTCCAGCGAGAGATGCATCGCAGTGTCAAGATCAATGGCCAGATTCCACTACCCCACTTTCCTGTAAGTCCTACTTCTTTAAGTTCTATTTCCTGTCACAGTGTTGCCTTTTTTTGTAATCCGCCAAACTCAAACTTTTACATGCTGACAGACAACTGGGTCCTGATTCCCTCGAGGAGCTCTCCTTTATTTTCTTTTATTTTTATTTATTTATTTTCAGAGAGCGTGTTGTGACAGAATACTATATTTCATTGCCCCGCTCGTTTTCATATAAAAGTCGGGGTAAATGAAAGGCAGGATTTGCATACCACTTCACTTCCTCTTCTGCCGTTTCAAGCATCCCCCCCTTCCCACTCCTCCCCTCCACCCTTCCCCCATTCAACTAGCTTCTGTAGGGCTGTAAATATAAACTCGTCGTTGTATTCATTCTCTGGAACTGTAGCTTGTCATGCAGCGCCAGTGTGTTTTGCGCATCGATCATAAAAGCTGTGGTTATTTGGCGCAGGTAGTAGACATCATGGCATGATAAGTTCATCATGAAAATGAGCATGTGAGAGACATAAATGACTGCCAAAACTACTATTAAAATCCCAGCAGATGAATAGGAGTCACAGCATTACTCAATTACCCTTTCCCGTACTCTCACCCTGGTCCCATTACTATTTGGGTCATACTGTGTGTGTGTGTGTGTGTGTGTGTGTGTGTGTGTGTGTGCTTTGAACACACACTGTTGAAGATTTTGTTGACCTGCTGAAGTTGTTGTGGGAAGGTTTAAGGAACTAGGTTAGAACAGATTGACATGGGTTAGGAGGCGGGACTGTCAAGAAAAGAAATTCTTTTGTCTTCATTTCCAAACACAGGTGTGTGTGTGTGTGGGGGGGGGGAGTTATGTGTGTGTTTGTGCATGCATTTGACAGTGTTGTCTGTTCCCCCTTTTTTCTCTCTTCCTCTCTCTTTTCTCACTCTCAATCTCTCTCTCTCTCTTTTCCTTTCCCACTTGCACTCCTTTAATGTCTCCCTCCTGATTTGGAGATGGCTCTGTCTCCCATGATGCACCAGCCCCAGGCAGCAGGGGCCCCGTGCAGGGCTGGCGCTCCTTTGCCAGCAGCTCCGCTTGCCTTTCTTCTCCTTCCCTTCATCGTGTCTACAAAGAGATGAGAGGAACAACAAAAAAAGAGTCAAAATCAAGAAAGCCAGTGTGCCAAATAACAAAAAAGTAAGAAAGGGAGAGAGAGGAGCCGGCGCATAAAGTTAAAGAAAAAGGAGGATAATGTGACTAGAGTACCTCTGAGCTGCCCTGCATGCAGCCGGGAAATAAATTACTACTTCCCCTCAGATCTTCCCAGTATTTGACTCCTCTATCCTCTCCCTCCCTCTTTTCCCTCCTCCCTGTCTAGCTCTCTCTCTGCCACCATTGCCACTTCACAAACGCACATCTCAATCCTCTTCCTCTTTTTTCATGCTGTTAATTTTGTCCCCCTCTCCCTTTTTTTCTTCCCTTCTCCTCTCCTCACTCTCTCTTCTCTGTCGATATCTGGCTTTTATTCGGAGATTTAAAGCTGCGTGTCCCTCCCACCCCTAGTGTGCGTTTGATGTTTGACAAGGGCCCTTTGAAGTGTGCTGACTTCAGAGGCTGCCTAGCTGATGGCTTGGTCGGGCTACAGAGGGTGCAGGCAGGGGGCCTCCCCTCCGAGCGAGACCAACTGCTACCCCGCCATTGCTACCCCCTTCACTCCCCCTCGCCCAGTAGCCTGGCACTGCCAAGGGCACTGGGCATGAGAAGATCTAGGGAGGGACGGGTGGCGGAGAAGGTTCAGGTTAGCTTGAGGGCAAGGGCATCTGGATTAGGCCTTTTGGAATAGTAGTAGGCTTTTTGGAACAAAATGGGATTAGGGCAAGGGCAGTGGATTAATGCACCATATTGCATCCTTCAGAAACACTAAGCACTTACACTCACACACACTAAAGTGTCCTTTCTCCTGCATTGTTTACCCTGCAGAGGACACATCGGCTGCCTAAGGAGATGACCCCCGTTGAGCCCTCGGCCTTTGCTGCTCAGCTCATAGCCAAGCTGGAGAAGCTGAAGCGAGAGCAGGACACCATGAGCTCATTGGAGGAGAGGCTGCAGCAGATCCAGGAGGTACAGATGCACACAAACCTGTTAAGACACTTTCACCAACATTTTGCATGGCAGCCACATGTGAATTCTAACTCGTATCCAAGTTAGGTCAGATTTATGATACCTTATTACACTTGAAAAGCCTCTATGCCAGGTTTTGGAATGTTGAAGAACAGGGACAAGACCAAGGGATTTGAAAAGTCTGTCTTGGTTTAGCTACGACTTCCCTTTTCCTTTCTGTCCTCCACTATTTCACCAGGAGGAACTTTCAAACTTATGTTTCTAGACACATTCGTAAGTTCCTTCAAATAGTTAGCACTTAGCTTCTCTCCAGTGGCACGTTTGCTGAGTATGTGTAGTGCCAGTCTCTTTGTGAAGCACAGGCACACTCTGCATTATAGATGAAGTGCACCCAAAGCCTGTTAGCGAAGATAACAGCGCGGCAAAAAGGAAACTCAAATCAAGTTATCCAAGCGTTTGCTCTCACTGACTTCACACGATGATAGATATAAGTTGGTGTAAGTTGATACATAAATTCCTCTGCTTGTGACTGTGTATGAAGATTTTTTGTCAATTGCCTGAACTTTTTAGTTTTTCTTTCTTGGCTCGTCCAGGAGGAGGAAAGGGAGGAAAGCGGCGACCTCACCAGCAACACCTCCCTCCATCATCCCCTGCTCCCATCTGGCAGCCAATGTGAGGAAGACCCCCAGGCTATCCTAGACGAGCACCTATCCCGCGTCCTGAAGACACCTGGCTGCCAATCACCAGGTGTGGTTCGGCACTCACCGCGCTCAGGCTCCCCAGAGCGGACGGGCGCTTTGGTGTCCTCTGGCCATGGGCCCTTCTTTGGTGCTTATCCTGGGGCCGCCAAGGTTCTGATGACAGGCAGGCAGTCCACAAAGCACATCCACCACCACTACATCCACCATCATCACGCTGGGCCCAAGACCAAGGAGCAGATCGAGGCCGAGGCGGCTCAGCGTGTGCAGTGCCTCTGCCCTCCAGGGGGCGCCAATTATTCCGACTTCACCCCTGCGTGAGTGTAACTTCTTAGCTATGCTGAAACCAGTCAGCACGGTACATTAGGTCTTAAAACCTGATTTCTGTCACTTTCTCTGGTCCTAACTTGCCACTCTCTTCCTCCAGTCGCTGCAGCACTTTGTCCAGACGGCCAGTCAAGGCCACAGATGAGGTTGTGTCTCCTCCGCGCCTTCCCCTAGATGCCACCGACCGCTCTCAGAATGTTTGGCAGTGGATCCTGGAGAGTGAGCGGCAGGGCAAGCACAAGCCACACAGGTAAGTGTCTTGTGAGGAATCACCTCAACATCATTTGTACCACAGAATGACCTCCAGAGAACAATACAGTCTTGAGTTCACCACTCATGTAACATTTTGACCCTTTTTAATCGAACAGCACTCAAGGTCTAAAGAAGTCCAACCCCCTTGACTCCAAAACCCCGCCCAGTCGGACTCACTCCTCCTCTTGGGGTGGAGGCGGTATCGGCAGTGGGGCTCATCTCCGTGGTCACCACCCAGGCCATCCGTTCATTCAGGACCCAGCCATGCCACCCTTGCCCCCACCCAACACCCTGGCGCAGCTGGAGGAGGCCTGCCGCAGACTAGAGGAGGTTTCCAAGCCACCAAAACAGAGGTAGGCGAACTTGGACACACTTGGAACACACATTCAGCCGTGCACATAAATCATATCCAATCGTATTCCCCACCTTCCACATCTGATTGACCACACCAGCTCATACTGTAAATGGTGTCCAGTGGTTTCTCCTCATATTGATGTGATTACTGATTAGCATTGATGTCTCTGTGATTCTGACAGGCATTCAGCAGCAGCCAGCAGCCTTCAGAGAGACAGGAGCCATCCAGCAGCTGCCTTCCCCACTGGAGGAAGCCCTCTAGCCAGCCCTGGACTCCAAACAGACGAGTACGTATTTCTTTTTTTTTTTTCTTTTTTTAATCTGAAACACATTCCTGTCTTTGTTTCGACAACTCTATTTTTCTTAATTTCTTTTTCGCACTTGCTTTCTAGCCTTCTAATAGATTTCATTCCCGTTACACTCAGACACTCTTTTTTTGATCATTCCCTCTCTCCAAGCTTGTGTTTTTCGCTCTCTTCCTCCCAGATTTTCTTGCTCTTCCCTTCAAAGAGAGATGTTGTGAGTCAGCATAGCTATGTCTTTGAACTCCTCTTCTCTCGCTTTTTAATCATTTAAGATTAAACATGCTTTAATACGAAATCCTAACTACCCACCCGTCTCCCAACACACACGCACACACACACACACACACACACACACACACACACACTCACCAGTAAAAACCTAACAAAGATGTGTTGAGTAGCCCCTGGTAACTCAAGTTTATCGGCCCTTTTGCACATTTGTTGTCGAACAGGGTGGGTGTTTGATGTTAAGCCGCAGACAACCTGACTGTGAGGCCTCTTTTAGTTTTAATTGGTTGACCGTCAGTGATCGAGCTGTCTTTTGGCATCCTTTAATTAATATTAGTAAAGGATAGTTGTCCGCTTTCAACAGTCTTACCCTTTCTCTTATAAATCCAGATGTTTAACCCCCATTTTTTCATCTTGCATTCTTAGGTCTAAGGAACTAGTGGTCACCTACTTCTTCTGTGGTGAGGAGATTCCTTATCGCAGCATGATGAAGACCCACTGCCTCACCCTGGGACACTTCAAGGAACAACTTAGCAAGAAAGGCAACTACCGGTAAATACAGCACCGACAACACCGCACAGATCACAATACACCAGCACATAATTAGATGGTTCTGCACACCTGTTTGGTCGGTGGGTTGAAACTGTTGCCCGAGTTAGTCAGCTGTTTCTGTATGTGCATTTGTTACTGGTCGTGTACTGTGTATGCTCATCTGCTGAGTGCTAGTGTGAAATACTGGAGCCCCATAGTTGAAAAGAAACTGGGCTGATCCACTGTATTCAGAGCTTACACACAGAGAAAGAAGAGAGAGGGGGGAGGAGGAGGAGGGGGGGGTGTTCTGGAGCAAATTTTTTCTCACATCTGGTACTGATTTCCATGGTAAGGCAGCCTTAATAAATATGGCTTTGAAGCCTAGGCCATTTTATTTTGTGCACAAAGACCATTGCAAGGCCTTCAAATTCCTCCTCCACATTATTGCATCAGGCATTAAAATCAAATGCCGCAAGCACTTTCTTCTGTTAATGACTGATAGCAGTTAACACAGCAAACATACCTCCTGTTTGTATCAGACATTCAGGGGGAAATTCTCAAACAATGTAAGGACTTGTTTGTTAAAATACAGTTGAAAGAATTATTTTAAAAAAAAGAAGCCCTCAGTTAAGTCCAAGCTTGCTTTATCAAGTAACTATTCCAGCACTGCGTAGGTTGTTCGCCACTGAAAAAGACATGGAGCCTGCATGCCCATGACATCAACATTAGGTTACAGCCACATCTGCTTGTTAGGCAAGAGAGAGAAGGCCTGCAAACAAGTCATTGCACCCCTGCTGTCACATAACTCTTCAGCGAGCGAGAGAAAAAGGGTGGGGGGTGAGGGGGGGATGAAGCGTCTGGCTTCAATGGCAGCAGAATGTGTGGAGTTGGTTAATTTGGACATGGCAGCAGTACAGCGGAGAACAGTACGCTGCGGCTCTGCCAGACGATATTGGTGCCAGATGTTGCGAAGAGAGAAAAATCCTGCCACATAAAACATGTTCCAATGGAAAGGCTCCTTCTGTCTCTCTCTGTCTCACTCTCTGAAACAAAGTGATGACTTTGAACTATTTGTGAGTGAGAATGTAGCTTTTTTTCCTTCTTCTTCTTCTTCTTAAATTCTCCCGCCAATTACAATTGAGAAAGGGGTCACGCATTTATTCGGTTGATAATAATGAAGATGAGAAGGCCAAATCCTGGCCAGCAAAACTTAGACAACAGAAGAAGAAGTTTGCTGAAATGCCATATCATTAAACAACGCCATCATCCCTCTGTCGCATAGCTGCACACTCAAATAGAAGCTCTTGCAGTTGTGGTAACACAGCCTCCTCCTCCTTTGTTTGTGTGTAATTACAATCAACATGGAAAACAAAACTCTATGTGTATGTTTTTGTACGCCTCTCCTTACATGTGATATTTGAATGGCTCTAAGCTGAGCAATTGCTCATAAAACACAGAGCGTTTTTTTTTCTTTCTTTTTTTCGTCTTTTTTTTTTTGTATTCCGAACGCAGGCACACATGGGCAAAATGAGGCATTTTTCCATTACAAAGCTTATCATTAAATCCCCTCCCGCTGATCTTTTGCTGGGTTTAAAGTAGAGAGGAGAAATCATTAGGAGCTCCAGGAGACTTCACAGTCACTGGGACCAAGCTAACCCTGGGAGTTATCTCTGCTTGAGAGAAGAAGAAGAAGAGTGGGCTAGCTAGGTGACCCGTGACCTCCAGGAGACTGTCTGAGTGGTCGCCCTCCTCCCCTTTTCTAGGGGTAAAGCCCCTCAGGCTCGGCCCACGTCCAACCTATCACACCCACTCACTGGGCCAGCGAAGGCCTCCACTCTACTTCCCCCCTGCTTTCTTCCTTTTCTGCTCCCCCCTTTTTTTTCTTCTCTGTTCTCCGCTGGTGATCGGAAAGCTGCCCGAAGTGTGTGTGTGAGTGTGTGTGTGAGATGGCAAGTATGTGTTTATATGTGTAAGGGAGTAACATAGGGTGTGTGTGTGTGTGCCTGTGTGTGTTTATATGCAAGCAGTGGAGTGTGCCCTTGCATTCACAGGCAGACTCTCAGGCACCTGAAATGTCAACCTGTGTGACAGAAAGGCCCTTCATTTGACAGCCAGCCCAATTAGAAGCCATGGAGACACAGAAAGGGAGGGGGTCACTGCTGAAGAGAGAGAGGAGGAGGAGGAGGGGGAGGGGTAGTGGTGGGTGGGGGGGTGGCGACTTAAGACAGCCTCTAATTAACCCTTCAACTTTAATAAGACCTTGCAGGACAGATAGGCATCTATTGAATGGCCAGCACTCACGATGAACAAGTGGATGAGGAGACAACCACACTCTGATGAACACACACACACACACACACACACACACACACACACACACACACACACACACACACACACACACAGGCTGTTTCTAGCAGCTTGAATTATCACAGGGAGCGTTTAAACGGAGGGTTCAGCTCTGTTTGTGCAGCGGTGTGATGTGGAGTCAGGCTCTGCCTTTGAAGTGTGCAGGGATGGCATTGAAGGCTATGACTAAGTTGTTTTGAGCAGGATCCATTTCTGGCTCTCAGAGTGTGTGTGTTTGTGTTTGATTTGGACTAAAGGGAGTTGTGCGCGAGCGCGTATATGGAAGTAGTTGTGTAGGTGCCTCAAAGCGGTTTAAAACACGATGAAATGTATCAGATGCACTCCTGCTGCCATTCTGTCAGCTTTCGTTTGAGTTCTTTTTTTTCTCCTTTTTTTTTCCACGTACACCTACGCTCAACATTTTCTAATCACAGACCTCTCTCTTTTGTTTCTCCTCAGGTACTACTTCAAGAAGGCCAGCGATGAGTTTGAGTGTGGTGCTGTGTTCGAGGAGGTGTGGGAAGATGCCAGCGTGTTGCCCATGTATGAAGGCAAGGTCCTGGGCAAGGTGGAGAGAATGGACTGAAAGCCACTTTGTTGCCAACCAACCAATGCCCTTCCCTGCCCAACCAAAAGCTAAACTGTCCCTAAAAGCTTGAGCAAGAGACTCTGTGTAATTAACAAAAAAAGAAAACACTCTGGACTCCTTTTTTTTCTATTTCTTAATATTAAGCTAAACAGAGTTAATATATCCAGCACAAGAGGAGTGATTGAAGGAAGACGAGCCAATGAAGTATGCCGAATCCAGAGGAGGTACTGCCCCTCCCTGACTTTCTCAACCAATCAGCCTTAGAAACACAAGGGAATGACACGAGAGACTTTAAAAGACCAATACAAGGAGGAGGATGATGATGATGATTTGAGGCCAGTAGGGGTGAGACCCTGCCTCTTCTTGAATATAACCACTGAAGATGTAGATGACTGTTTCGTTGTGATGTGATAAGAGACCGACGGTGCGTTCTTACCGGCTTCCTGGCCGAGTGCAGCGGACTAGCAGGCACCGAAGACGCAGTGCCACCAACCTGCTCTTAACGTTACACTCCAACAACGTTACAAAAACGTCTGTACGTGTGCATATACATACATGCATATATGTATATATACATGTATTATATATATATATAGATGCTTTTGTCATGAGTTGAAAGTTTTTATTAAGTATTTATTGAAAAAAACAACCCACTCCCCCTTCCCTACTTCCCAAGTCTCCTTAAACCTGTGTCCCGCCCCCCCCCCTCCCTATTTCTAGCCAATGGGCAAGCTGCTTTGAATGTTGGGAGAATACTGTGGTGATATTGTTTAGTGTTTGTTTTTACTTTACACAAAGGACGTGACACTAGCCTAGCACCTCCCATAGCCTTGTAGCCACGTCTGACCCAAACTAACAACCTTAGCAGGGGTCTTGTCTGAAGCGCACTCCCTCCACTATTCTAATGGTCAATCCCAGTCTTATATGCTGCTGATAGTTTGTAATGTTAAGTTTGTCACACTAGTGTATCCTTTCCCTCGCCCCCCCCCCCCCCGCCCCTGCCCCTCTTTTTTTGTCTTTCTCTCAGTCCGGCGACAGAGCTCAATCTTTTTTGTTGTGCCTTTGTTTGTAAACCAGGCATTGCACAGGGTGGGGTGGGAGGGTGGGGGGTGAAAACAGTTGCAGATACACACAGAAAGGAGACCTGGAGCACAAGTTGTACCATCTAATAATGGCAGTGTTTACAGCCCGCACACCAAAATAACTTGTGCTAACAAGAACCAGTTTGGGTCACAGAGAACGACTTCTTGAGGAAGTCAGCTAGAGTGTCAAAAAAAAAGAAAAAGATAAAAAAAACACAGAACATTGAAGAATTATGGCTCCGATATCCTTTGAATGTTGTTACAGTAACATCGTATATAGCAGAGCTCCTGTATACATTGTAATTATGCATTCTGAAGTATGGATACTGACACATGTGATGCACACATAGAGTACGCACACACACATAAACAATACACACATATAAACACACTATCGCTGGTGTTTTATGAGTACAGCACCTGTGCCTACATGGATGCCATACCATGTGCTACCCTGTTTCAGGGTTTTAATATATATCCCTTGGTTTTCAGAAGGGTTTTATGTTGAAAAGATATTTTTATGCTTTTAATATCCTGTAATCATGTTTTTTTGTTTTTGTTTTTACACCACAGCCTTTTTTTGTTTTGTTTCATTCAATCTGTATCTGTAAATTATACATTATATAAAGAGTTTCATTTTAAGATTTACATGGACCTATAATTATTGTAATTATTGAGAGATGTAGCCTTTATTAAAGTTTTATATTTTTCAAATGAAATCTGTTGTGTCTGGAAATGCTTCTTTCACTATTCTACAGGGGAAAAGATGCTTGTTTAACACTGTAACTCAAGTATACTATGTGTTTATATTACAGCCAGTTCAGACTGCACAGGAATACACTAAATAATAAGACAAATAATACCGTTTTTCCTGTGACAGATTTTTTTTAGAGATAATAACAGTTGATTAGAACATTACCTGTCCACTGTGTTTACAGAGCTGAAATCACTATGTGACACCTGCTGAGGTAGAAACACATATACAGTGAGGTTCTTGCAGAAATCACAGATTTAGCACCTGAAATATTGTTCAATGCTAAGCGTTTAGTATCAAGCATATCAAGGGTGTCCTGGTGTAACATATAACCAAAAAGTCCCCAGTTGAATACTGTCTGGGGACCCTCATTTAAAAAAAAGGCAATCTATAGTCCTGATAATAATAATACTAGTCCTCATAATTAGTCTATAACAAATGTCTGTACAGATAAATAGTGTGATTAATCCTTATTGTTCAGTTTTTATGTTGATGGAGAAAAAATATTTACAATCATACTATATATATATGATATATATAATGATCCAATGTTAAATCAAACAGGAAAATAACAGGTTCAATGAATTGTGTTAAATGTGAAGAGTTTTATAAAAGACAATTTGCAAAGGAAAATATGAATGTAACCTGTTGTGAAATATCAGCATCTTTATAACCATCATGTCTTTCTAAGTAATGAAGAAAGTAATATATAGTTATAGTTATAGTTATAGTATATAGTTAATTAAAGATATACAGTACAGTAGCGTAGTGTCATGAGCTAATCAAACAGTGTGGATGGAAGGTGGGAAGGTGACTATAGTTGAACCAAATGAATGATTAAACACATTCTTGTCATTTCTTCAGTCATTATCAGAGTTCAAAACAAAGCTGGACTGAAAATCTGAAAGACATGACTCATTGCTGGAAAAAAATGATTGAAGTTTAAATTCATGAATGCAAGCTGTTAATTCACAGCGTTAACAGAAACCACTAAAAGCCTGTAACCTTTTGATGCATTACGGTCCCTCAGTGGTTAAATGTGCGGGTTCTGTATTCAGCACTTAAATGGAAAACATTAAGCATGGAAATGGGGGCATGGGCTAATTGGTCCTATTAAAGAGCAATGAGGACCAGCGCTACTCTCTGACAGTCAACACAAACATTAATGAAGCACCCTGCATCCCCTATCAGAGGGCCCAGCCATGTTTGCCTCAATTATCTGGCTTTATTTCAGCAGTGGGGGAAAAAATCGTTTAATACCAGGGAATAATTCAATGGTGGGGAGCGCAATGTGCTCTGCTGCATGCAGACTCACTCACTTGTACAGCTCAATTCAAATTGTTGACATAAAAAGAGACTCGCAATTGGCAAAAAAGCAGAGGTAGCCACGTAACAAAGATAACAACAGTCATTACTGACAAGCTTTCACTTCCCACAAAATGATTTTCTCGTTTCTTTCTACCCTGGTAGCTGTTCCTGGCAATATGGCAAAAAAAAAGGAAGAAAAACAGACAAGCCGCCAATGCTTGTCACATCTATGAGACACTGTAGGTTTTCTCTTTCTTTAAGCACTTCTTTTTGACTTTAAAAAAAATCATTTTACTGCAGCCGCCCCTTAACAGTTTGTCTCTTTTTAGCACCACAAAATAAGTAATGAAGAAAGTGGATTAATTTACAAGACTCTTTTCATCAAAGGCACACAGCAGTGAAACTTCAACATATAATCAATGCATTACATACTCCCAAAACCCTAAAATCAATTCCTCCATGGGTTTAACTTCACAATGAGAAGAGTTTAATCAGGCTGAACCAGCTAGTTTCTGTTGAACTGTCTGGAACGGGGCAGGTGTAACCCTCCACCCTTCTATCCCCAACCTCCCCCGCCTCTCCCCAACTCTATTTTTACAGCCTCTTGGGGCTCCGGCTTTGAAGGGAAACCTATCCAGGAAAATTGCTTGCATTTTTCCCCACCGAAGCGTTGATAGATGGACATTGACTGTCGCATTCCCTCTCTCACACATCAGGAGCTCTGGCTTCCCTACATCCCCTCACCCCCTCCACCCTACCAACCCCACTATCTTTCTCTCAGCCTTTCTGTGGCATTCCAGTCCCAAATAGGTGCTTTGTTGAAGTGCAATGCAGGTTACACGGAGTTTCTGAAGTTGGTGCTTTCACGGAAACTTGACTTCCACGGGACGCTTTTTTGACTTCTTCAACTTCAATTTTAATTTGAAGCACACAATCCGTTCACAGTGACTTTTCTTCAACACTGAACACTTCTGTGGTGGAAGTTTGATTTCATTGGCAGCATATGCTATTCTTTCCCCTTGCCCTGTATGCCCCCATATGTCTCATATGCCGCTATCCCTGTCTTCTCTCCAAACAGTGGCATTCATTTCTCCTTGCATTGTGGTAATTGGCATAGCATGGTTGGGGCTATTGTAAACATGGCTGTGTGAGACTGGTATAAAGAGGCACCAGTCACTCCCCAGGCTAAGCTAGTGTGCGAGGCAGGCAGGGGCTGCTGCCTATTGTGCTGGTGAAGCCTTTGTAGATTTGCAGTGGGCCCCTTTTTAATCGCCTTCTCATACACCGCCTGCCGACTCGCTTTGCATATTTAATTGCCAGGTAAAATCATTTTGTCGACAATCCGTTTAATTATTTGATTGTACAGTAACCGTAAAGAGTGAGCGAAGGGAAGAGGAAGGGATAAAGGGGGATAGAGAGAAGGAGAGAGACAGAGAGAGAGCAGCAGGCAGCGGAGAAAGAAAGAGGTCTGTTGCCAGAATAGACATCAAAGCTGTGCCTTGATGTTGATGTTGAATGGGCATTAATGGTTTCTGAAGGCAAGAGATTGCACAGGAAAAAAAAAGAAAGAGAGAAAAGAAAAAAAAAATAAACCCTCCTTTTTCTCTGACAATCCCGCCAGCAATCTCAGTAAATGCATAAACACTGGAACCCGGTGCCAGATAGAGGGGTTGAACAGAGAGAAAGAAAGTGAGCGAGAGAAGCTAGTTGGATTGTTCACTTTCATTTGCTGTAATGACCGAAGGGTGAGTAATGGAGAGGAGATGGGTCAATTGGACTGATTGGAGACTGGCAGTGATTAGGATATCACAATGTTAAACCTTTAGGGTTAAAAGACCGGAAGATTGAAATCAATGTCTGTTCACTTATCTGAACTCATAGCGACCAATTTGTGTCTCATCTTCACACCTACAACTGTTAGCTTATACTGATTTTGTAGCAAGGCACCATGTCAGGAAGTATTTAGCAGCATATTGACTCAAATAATGATTGGGAATCCAATGGGGCTGCACTGTATCTTAAATGTAATCAGTAATTTAAATTTCAGTTTTGCTCATTGAATCCCATAACAGGCCTACTAATTATATCAAATTATATCAAATGTTTAGATGATATAGAAATGAAAGCGATTCAATTCAGATGTTCTATAAGGGATGTTAGACAGGCAGAATAAACTTAAACCTATGTTATTTATTAGTCAGACTTTTAAGATCATTATTTTTAGTTTTTACAGCTTTTCACCAAAGAATATCCATGTTTTTAAAAGCAGCAGATCAACTTAAATGGATTTTCCCCTGGATTTTATATTTCTATAGATTCCAAGAGATTTATGCTTCCTGTTGAATGGCAACACTACTGAGAGAAAAATATGGAGAAAGTCCAAATAGGCTGCTCATTGTGCACTAGCTAACAAGTGTTTGTACTCCAAATTGTGTTTTAAACTCCAAATTTCAAAGGGATTTTTTATGCTTTAAAAAAATCTGATTTCACCCTTTTTTTATTCATCAAGTTGAACAAAGATACCATTCAGGACTTTTTCATTGACTATTTTGAGTCTAAGCATACTGAATAATCTACTGCAAACAGTGTTAACCGTGTCTCTAGACATGTCTAACCATTATAGAAGATAGGAGTGTAGTGTCACCACTGCACTCATACATTTAAGCAATAAAAAACCTCTTATCACATGCATATCAATTTTAGTTAGTAATAGTACAATATGAGATTGTTTTCTCCACAAGATGGAAGGATATTGCATATCATACTGCATTTGCCTTCTTGAACTGAACCTCAAACAGTGGATGCTGTCCTCTCTCCTGTCACCATTCACCTGAGTGTTGTCGTGTGTTTCATGATGTGTGCGGTGGGGCTTGGCATTTGCGTGTGAACGGTCCAAGCTTGGGGCTTTAACTGCAGCTTACCTCTGAAACTCATCCAAAACCACCTTGATCCTCTTTCGGCTGGCACTGCTGGAGATCTCGCTCTTTCTCTCTCTCCCTCTCTCTCTCTCTCTCTCTCTCTGTCTCTCTCTCTGTCTCTCTCCGCCAGTCTGTCTATCTCACTCACCCACTCTCCCCTCCTCTTGTGTTGTGAAGTTTACTTATCTTTCCACCTTTCCTGAACTATCTTGTTTCTCTGTCATTCTGTTGTGAGGGTGATGTGTATATGGGTGTAAGGGTGTTGAGGGGGGGTGTCTGCTATCTGGAGGGAATATCTAGATTCAGCATAACCTTGAAAATGCATGCCTGTTGAGCAAGTACTCTAATTCAGAAGAACAGAGAACTTTGTCTTTACAGTCAAAGGTTTTCTATCAATTTTGGCAATGTCAGTCTTCCAATCTGGTAGTCTGAATTATATCAACAACTATTTGATGCATTACTATGACAATGATATTAATGGTCCACAGAGGATGAACTCTACTGACTTCAGTGAACCCGTCCAGCATTGCCAAGAGCTTGATATTTGTGGTACAGCGTAAACTATCTCTGTGACTATCAGAAGGGTTGCCATGGCCCATTCCAACAGCTTTGTTAATCAGCTTTTCCTCCAAGGCCACCATAAATTTAAATATTTTTTTTATTCTCAGCATCTATTGGACTGATTGCTGTGAAACTAGGTTCACAAATTCATCCATTCAATCCTCAGAATGAACTGTAATAAATTTGATCTCCTTACTTTTCATCAATCATCATCATATGCTAAAGACCTAATTTTGTCCAATATTTTGTCAACACTTTAAAGATATACAGAGATACCTGTAAAACTAATGTGATGTCCATGTGTACAACTTGGTCTACACAATTTTTAAAAATATCTTTTTTATGCCAAACCACTATTTCCAGGGTCAAGAATGAAGTTTCACACTCAAATTGTGACCAGATTTCTTGAAATGCGTGGATATCAGTAATTATCTCATGGATAGTGGTTCTGTGCCTATAATAATCATAAACTATACGACTGCCCACAAGAATTCTAAGGAGAAAAAAACATATAGCAGCTTTCTGGTCCTCTCTCCTCTGATTTAAGAGCACTCTTTTTGGACAACTTTTGTTCATTTATTTTGGGAGCATCCATTTGTCTCTTTCCCTTTTTTCTCTGCCTCTGCCAACTCTTTGACAGCAGTGGATAGGCATTGTCTATTTTGTCTAACTACCCCCTGTCGGGTCTCAAACCACCCCCAAGGGAAGCCTGTGTTCTTTGGGCAAGATAGAGATTTGGGCCCAAACCACTGTCAACAAGGGGAACAATTTGGCTGGCAAGGGCCATATTTACAGATCGGTGAACCACAGCTCCATTTAGCAGTGTTCTTTCGTCAGTAAACACCACAGGACGGTATCTTTCTCAGATCTCAAGAGAAGAAACAGAGATAGAATTATGCCATGTGGCCCAAAGTTGGTCTATGCCGACCACCATCCGGACCGCCATTGTTTAGAACTTCAGAACGGCCAAATGATCCGATAACACAAGTTTGTCATGGCACGCAACCTCGTCCACATTCCACAGTGACCCGACGGAATGCAGTCCCTCGAAAGGCTTCGCCTGTGGCCTCAGATGGAGGCAGTGTGGTGTATTTTGAATCCATCAGACTCTTGTCTTTTCTAGAACGGTCCTGAATATTGGGAGCGGCATTTCTAAAAATACAATGATTAAGGCGTTGTGGTTTTTCACATGAATGCTTGAACAAAACTCCCTTTGGGCCATTGTACACACACAAACTATGTTAATGTGTGAAGATATGGCAACCTTGAGTCTTGTTAACACGTTGGCCCACACTACATTGCGGGCGGCTTGGTATGCAAACAGAGAACTGGTTTGGACTTTGGTGTCAGAAAAGACTTTGAAGCTAAACATACATCCTGACTGATGAGATCGATTAACTAGTACCACACTGTAGCTCTGAAGGTCTGGTCATGAGGTGGTGGCATAAACAAATGGAGAAAATGCAGTACAAATAAAGGCTGCTTCTCTGATCCTATTTTGGTTGCAAGTGGCCAAGTGATCCCTATTTACAATGTTACTTTGCTGCTAAAAGTACAAATGTCAAAATTAAAAGATTAGTGGGACAAAAGTAGAACACAAGTCCCATTAGAGTGTCAAGAAGAAGTCATTAAAATGAAGGAACACTCAGATTGTTGTTGCTCAGACAAGATTTCTTTTTCATTTTGGCTGTGTGGTTCTTTTCTCTTTAGTTGGATGTGGATGTAGCCTTCAACATGGGTCTGACTATCCAATCTATGATTTATTTTTACTGTAATTTCATTAGCACTTCAGTTTAGCTCAGCTTAACCCAAATTGCAAAAGTGCACAATGAAATTGTTTCCATATTGCTGTTGCTGTGTACATGTACATCTGTGCTCCATGTTCTGTGCTACAAATTCATCTATATTTGTTTTGTTTTGTTTTTTTAATTTTACCAGGACATATTTCACTAAGCAGCACAGGGCAAATAAAGCATGAATAAAGTAACATTATCTCCCAGAATACATGTCCAGCTGATTCAGAAAACAACTTATTTTCCAAAACCTCAAAATCAACCACAAAGAAAGAACAAGTGTAACATTCACTTCCATGACCTGCAGCAGCAACCAGACATTGTCATCTATACATGTTGTCGTGCTTGGGTGTGGCCGCCATGGACAATATTGAACTGAGCTCTTTTTTAGAACTGGGGAATTTCTCTGCGCTTTTATCCTAAGACAGCCGTAGTGCTTCAGTGTTGTGCCTCACACATACCTTCAGGTCCGCAGTCCATTCCCCAGACGGCTGTGGGAAATGTGGTGAGGCCACTCTGGGTTTGGAGGCCTCCCAGGGACCACAGGGATAAAAACTAGCCTCCATCATGTGACACAGTCATGTGACTATCATGAAACTGGAGTCAAAGAGTAGAGGCAAAGGGGGAACAGAAGATATTCACCATTTGATCTGCATAAAGATACATGAGATAATCCACAATGCACAAGTCATATGTCTCATTCAATGATCCCATGACACTGTTGTCTAGGTGTTGTGTTTCGCCTCACAGCTTAGATTCAAACCAGATCATCATTTAGTGACTAAAACAATCTTAACCAGCCTTTAAATTTTTTCCAACATTTTTTACCATCCAAAACAAGTTAAACCACACCAAGAGTTTACATATGCCTCAATGAACCTTTGAAATCCACCTGGGTTGTGGGTGTGTGAGCCCTCAAGCCTCACTGGTTCCCATCGTAGACAATCTGCCTGGCAAAGCTCAGGGCTTAGCCACCATTGTTTACTCTTTACCCACAGAGCCCAGCACCTGTTAGAGATTGAGCTGTACACAACCCAGCTGCAAGCCATTTTCATCTAACACCCAAGAAGATAACTACCCCTGAAGCAAAAACGATTAGGCTAATTGGCCTTGATGATGGGAAGGGACTAAGTTGGATGAGAAGGTAGAAAGTTGCAGGCGCAAAATGGCTTGCTCCAACTGTCCATCTCCGAACAAGCTAACAGACAACCGCAAAATGCAGTCATTTCTTAATGAGGACTGTTGTGGCACTGTCTTTCCATGCTTGTGTTCCTCATCCCACATGCCACTTACTGACGGGCCAACATGCCCCCCCTGGCACGACAAGAGGCCACCATTGTGAGGAAATGGCTTTGCAGTCTGCAGGAGCCCACAGCAGCTCTGTCTGTTTTCTCTACTGCCTCCCTGTCGCCAGCTTGTCCCTCTTCTCCTTTGCTTTTCACACACAGGCAATTAAGTCAGTTTCCCAATGCTGTGATCCCCTCCAACATTCTTTGTTCTTGTTTTTTGTTGTTTTCCTGTAACTTAGGTTCTCTCCCTCTTTCTTGCGGGTTTGTTTCTCGGGTGAGGAGGTCGAGGCTGGGGGCGGAACAGAGAGAAGAAGAAAAATGAGGGAGGGGGGGTTACATTTGCAGCTTTATGACTAACCACATGTGTTTCTGGGTCTTTGTATTTACATGTTTCTCATGGAAAAGAGGGTGGTGGAAGGGGATGACGGGAGAAGAAAGACAGGCATATGGTTCTTGTTTGTTGAGTTAAATTCAGAGCCGGACTGTTTGTTTCCTGAGATGAGCATAGGGAAATATGTTCTCATAATCATTTTCAAATTTGACTCTTCTCTAGGCAGTGGTGAGACTTCCTAGAAATGAGATATTTATGTAAATACATAAAAACATCCTTCATTATCATACACAGAAATACTGAAAATGTCCAGAAAAGTTGTATTTTTTGATGCTCTGAGGGATAGTCACTTAATTTAAGTACGTTTGATTGAAGGTTTTGTAAAGCGGAGATATTTGCTTATTAAAGGGGCCAGATTATACCCCTTTTCCACAAGTTAACACAGTTCCCTGGGGTCTTAATAAAATGTATCTGTAATGCTTTATTTAAAATACCACAAGGATCAAGCACCACAGCAGTCTTCTCATCCTGTCTAAACAGCCCTGTTCAGAAAGGCCGGTTTGAGAGCTTGTCCCACCCACCTCACCCCCTCTTCTGTGGGGGTGTTCTGGCTACCATGGCAACTGTTGAGCGTGAACCTCAGAGAAACATGGCCGACGGAGAAAACAAAGCAGTGCAGCAAACACACCTAATGCCTCGCCTTACTCCCACAAGTTTGACCACGGGATCATTTGTGTTTATTCACGTTACTCAGGCGACTTTGACCACGCCATCATTTGTGTTTATTCACCCCAAACAGCCAGCGAGTGACGTCAGGTACTGACTAGTCCCCAACCAATGCTGTGATGTTACTGAAGCTCAGCGTGAATGAACCCAAAATAAACTTTTGTTGTGATTTCATTGCAATAAATGGATCAAATGGATGCTGAAATAACTACATTATGATGCTGACTTGTAAAAAGTGGTGTGAGCAAACAAGCTTGAAAATAAATCCATTAATTCCCAAAAGCTTAAAAAATATTTTAAAATAAACATATATATATATAGATAGATAGATATAGGCTTGTTTCCATACACCTGGTTGCTTGTTTCTCTCACATCCCCTGGCAACACAGTTTGTGTGTCAGTAGGAACACCAGAGACCCAAATATATCTGTACAAACACTGACAAAGTGAGTTTTTCATAATAACCCTTTAAACAGTAATACAAACTCACATTCCCTGTTACTCTGGCTGAAGCTCTGTGGTACACACTCCTCTGCTGTAACTCTTTCACTCTGTATGCCTTGGGCATCTTAACTGCTGGCACTGGGCTCATCATTATAAAGCCTTCACTAGAACCAGAACCAGGTACTTTGCTCCCCCTTCTTCCTCTTGTGTCTCTGAGCTGTGCCAGCCCCTACCCACATAAGTCAGTGTTTGTCCAATTGCCTTGTAGGGGTGGGTGTGGAAGTGGGAGTGTGGGGGTTAGGGGGAGGGGAGGGATTGGTTGGGGGGGCATTCCATTCTCCTTTGCACACCTTTGGCTTGTGATCCGCTCCAGACCAGAATACTGTGGGAAGTATCAGAACCTTGTAATTTGCACAGATTGCAGGACGTAACAGTTCTATGTCAGTTTATTGGACCTGTTGGCCTCATTTTTTATTGAAAGAAAACTCCACCCTTAATTATTATTACACTATAAAATATCATCAATTTGTGAGTCTGGTGTTATTTTGTGTTGCAATAGCAGTTTGAAGTGGTGTGATTTCCTTTTTGTGGTGTAGGACTTTCTCTTCACCAGCAGTACTTTGGTTATTAGAAGGAAGAACCAAACTTCTTATTCAAAATGTAACCTAGTTTATGGATGTGCTGCAAAATTGTTAATTGAAATCAATATTTCCCTCTCCTTTTATGGATTTCCTTTCTCTGTGTTTGTTATAACATTCAAACACTAATGAAGCGCCCAAATGATGCACTCACCCTTGATTCTAAGGCACTAACACTAAATCCTTTTAATGCAGATGGTTTAGATGTCTCTTGTAGATTAACTGCCAATATCTCATTAGGATGTTGCATCATTTATTTGGACTTTAGAAAATAATTAATACACCCATCTGTGTGGTGGAGATACTTTCAGTCCTGCTCTTGAGGACTGTTGATTGACTTGTCCTGGCTTGTCAGATTGCACCTGTTATTGTTGACAGTGTTAGAAAAGAGAGTTCAAAAAATCCTTTTCTGTTCTTCATTTAATACTTATTTTTCATTGCAGTAATTACTTCCCCAAGGAATCAAAGAAAATGTCTCTTACCCTTAGAGCATGTGTGTATTTTAATGCAATGCAATCAAGCATAAACGCAGAGCTATACTATTAGGTACGTGGTTTAACATCGCACTTAATAAGTGACTGCTTTGACAAAAGGGTGTGAATCATGCAGCCCATTTATAATTTCTGCATTTGCATGTGGTGTAAAATTAGTCTTTTGGTAATTTTTGGCTTGCAGCCCAGTGCTTAAATTAAAACGTGTTTTTATTATGTGGTATGAATCTTTGGCATTCTGGTTCGGTGAAAACCAAAATATTACAAGGATAATGAAAGATTTGTTTATTTTATTCCACATAAATAAAAAAAATTGACAAGAAATTGATGAATTATTTGTGATTAAGAAAAGAAAACAATAACTAAAAAGGAGACATGTGCAGGAGGAGCCAGTAAAACCCATGAGGGCTTGTTATGTGGCTGTCTTATGATGAGACATACAACATACAATCTTAAGAAATACAAATACATACAAAAGCTAAACAAAAATGGAGGTGTTGCAAGTGTGTCATAGAATATGTAACGAGATGTTGCAATACTTAATTGGTCCAGAAAGAAGAGTATGGTTAATTTCTTAAATGATTTTAGACAATTGGAATTTCTAATATGAGCTGGTAAATAGTTCTAACACAGAGGAGCTTTCAATCTATTTGAACATGTTGAAAAAGTTGTCCTGGGAAAGGTGGGATGGAGATTATTAGCTGACCTTGTATTGGACTTATTTGTACTTGTATTGTGCTATTTGCATGCCTAATATTTCCAGACTTTACTTCAATACCCAGTTGTGACTGTAAATGCTGATGCTACTTGCTAAGAGAAAGAGAACAGTTTACTATGTAGTGAGTTATAGAGAATCTGTTGAGTCATATTTGGCACTTTATAGCTTCAGTAAAGCCGTTCCAGCTCTCATGAACATGTAGTGGAGGCAAAAACTGTCATATGTTTTACTATTGCAGTCTGGGTTATTACTCCTTGATTATATGTTTGTTGTGTTTGCATATTTCAATACCTTTTTGGTAACTGTAGTAGCCCAAGAAACCTTATTTTCCCCTCAACTTTATAACTTTCTCTTGCAACTGCAATAAAAAAAGCCAACTTTGGTGCAAAAATGACAAACTTAGTAAGATTGGCCTCTGCACAGCTGTCTATTAAAACTCTACCATCTTTACCGCAGACTTCTTGCCACTATGAAATGGCAATAATGTGTGGAAAGTTACAGATTTTTGGATTTAACACGCAAAGTAATTATTGCAATATGTAATATTCAAGAAGGTTGTTCAAGATGTTCGCTCGCATGATATTTGATTTTTATTGTTTAAGGGATTCCAATCAGTGGGAAATTAAAAAACAATAGAACCATAAAGACATGTCAAAACTGAGCCAAACATCAAAGAGACATGTTCATTCAAAACAGTTCACCGCTAAATGAGTCACAGACATCTTTCAGGAAGGATGGCCTGTGGTTTTTGTTGAAATGGGACACTGAAAAGGCAGAAAACAGATTATTTATTCATGTGTTGATTTGGTGGTTGTTTTTGTCCCTCTTGTCACACTTCCATTTCAAATGTCAAAGGACCTCATTTGGGCTGTGTCACAAATGTACCACGTGGAGACAGAAAAGAAGTTGTCACTCCTCTCGCAGATGGAGTCGGCGCTCTCAAGAACATCTGAGCGTGGCGTTAGCTTCTAGCTTGTAAACTCTTTGGAATCACTTCATGAATATGGGTCGAGTTAGAGAAAAAGGATTCGGTTTCTTGATCCTGTCATCCACCTGGGAGTGTTTTTTTTTGGGGAGGGCGGGGGGAGCAGAGCATGTGCAGTGAGTGGAGGTGGGAAGTCATGTGTGATGGTGGACGGGTGCGAGCCAGGAAACAGAAAGATAGTCAACATCTCTTTATTTGCCTGGGTGTTGGCTGATGTAAACAAACGCAGAGCTTATGCAAGCTTTTGATCTTGTGAACCGTGAAATTTTCTTGGTGAAAACAGGAAAATTAGGCCTCACTGCAGGGAGGGAGGAGGGGCACGGCAGGCAAAGGCTCATGGGAAAAGATATTTAGTCTGAGATCGGGACTTCCAAGCTATTAAATGAACTTCCCCCTTCAGACTTAATTTGATACAGCTTAACACTGTTTTTCTCCCCCCAAATGTTTTAACCCCGAGGAACTCATAAGGATTGGCATTGGTGGAATTATTGTTCCCTCATCAAAGTGGCAGAGTTGTAATCGAGCCCTTTGTAGTTTAATTGTCTTAATTCAATGGCAGGTCCTCGTGGCAAAAAGACCATTCATCTGGGGCATACTGTGGATAACAAGGCACCAATAACTAGACGATTAGTTCATTTTCACTATAGACAGGGCTCATAATGATAGATACGCAAATCTGCACCGAGGCACTGTTCTTTTCATGTGAGGATCCCATTGAGCAAGCCGATTCTCATCAGATGGCCACATTCCCAGCCCCAATTTTGTTGACATTGCAATAGCAGCTCTAGGGGATGGGGGCAGTTGGGTGATAAAAGGAGATGAGGGGGGCTACTTGAGAGACAGAAAAAGAAGAAATCAGTTGCTTTGCCCATGAGCTGCACTTTTAATTTTTTTTCCCCTCACGTAGCTCCCTAGTAGGATGTGTGAGTTTGGTACAGAGGTTAGCAAGCTGCCCCCTCCTACCACCACCACCACCACCACCACCCCCTCATGGAAAGCTTGTGCCCAAGAGCTATCCATTTGAACTTCAATGAGAGGCAGCCTTCTTGTGAGGACTTGAAACAGGCATCTTTGGGAGGCTGTTAGAAGTGCCCGGGCATGCCTTCTTTACCTGATGTGATGTGAAGCTCACTTTTGTTTGATGATTCCATACATAGATACAAACTGGTATCCTTGGCTGGGAAAGAGCGAGAAAAAAGGAGCAGAGGGAGGAAGAGAAGATGGAAAAGGGACAAGATTGACATTATAGCTACACCACACCTGTTACAGTTTGTTGTTGAGATTTAAAGGATACGTTTAGATTCCGTCAAAGTCTGTCTTAATACAACATTCAACAGTACATATAAAATGTACATATATGTTTAAAACGTTATTGGATCATTCCTCCTCTTCATATTGGCCTTCTAGCAATCCTTCCTAATGCAGATCAACTAAAAAGAGATAGGGGATAAAATATATAGTCTTTCCTCCTCTCTTATGTTTAGCTCAAGCAAAAAAGAGGCCATCAGCTGTCATTTTTGTACAATCATACTGCCATGTATTATACCTATCTGGTGTTGTATCCCACAGGGGCGGAGCAAGGGTGGGGTTTTTAGGGCTTGCATCCCCGAATATTTTGTCAAAAGCCCCAAATCTATTTTAAACACTGTCACTGAACAGTGACTTTTACCCATTGCTGACTGAATCTGAGTGAGTTTATAATAATTGTGATTCAGAGTGAAACTTCTGCAGACGTGTCAGTTGAGGAATGTTACAGGGTTTTTAAAATGAATAAAATATTTTTTTGTTTCCATTCTGATCTAATTCCTTATTATTATTTATGTATTTTTATGTGCAATGTTTTTGGAAAATTGTCAGTAAAGATCAAAATAAATCACTACTACTACTAATGTTTTCTGTAGTTATAGAATGCAGTAAAATTAAATAATTCACTACTACTACTACTACTACTTAATTCATAATTTAATAATTAAATGAATGTAAAAAATTGGCCCTGGCTCCGGGTGCTCCGGGCTTAGCCCCACATCTTATCAACCCCAATCCGCTCCTGGTATCCCAGCAACAAACCCACAACCACAGAGTCCATCACAGCTTAGCAAGGAAGAACTGTCCATTAAAAAACATAAAGAGTGAGTTTTAGAAACACCCAGAACATACCGAAAGTTATGATTTGCGACTGCCGGATGCTCATATGAATTTCAGCTTGAACATTTCATGCACATGTTCGCTCAGAACAGGCATTGTGGATTTCGTCACCCACCTCTAGAGGTATTTAAACAGGAAAACAAATTTGCCTTTTGTCACTCACAAAAAAAATGTGCGCTGGATTGTTTGTGCAGTCTTTGTTTATTTGCCACAAACAGTCAATGTGCAAACTGTATCTTACAGATGTGAGCTGTAGGAGTGTGTAGATAGATATCTGTCTCATATCACATTCTGGGTGCATGAAGTCTCTTTTTGGTGCGTGCACTGTTTGTGTCTCTGCAGCTGTTTTAAACTCTTGAGTTCAGAGAGTTCACACACTGAATATATTTATCTTTTGGTTTAACATGCATGAAATGAAGTAATTAACAGACAGGAGTAAAAACACCACAGTATTTTTTTCTATTAATGGTAAAGAAGGTATGTTCAGAAGTAGCCTATTTATCATGCAACTCATAAATCATGACACATGGCTGTTTACTGCATAATAGATGTTTTTAATAATAGAAACCAGTACCAGTGTCAGTGTTGTCATTCTGACTCTTGCATTTGGATCAAATCAGAACAAAATTCAGTTATTTCAGTATTGCCCATTCCTCATTAGATTAAGTTAGCTGTAGCTAGCTAGAAACATGCACACTGGCTGTTTGTATCAGCTGTGAGTGATTTCAACAGAAACAGTGTTTTTCTGTTATTTTTCTCCACTCTCTTTTTGCCACATCACTCTACTCTGAAGGTGTTTAATAAAGTGTTCATTTTTAACTCAAGTTGAAGTATTTTCAACTTGTATGGACACACCTTTGCCTCACAATTACCACGCCACATCTAAAATTAGCTTTGTGTGGTGTCTGAACACACCTTTACACCAGAGTCATGTTAGATAAGGATCTTCTTCTCCCAGTGAAAACTAAGGGACAATAATTAAAGTGAAGAATTGTTGCTTTGCAGTTAAAAAAAGTGTCCTAAGAATGACCAGGTAGGAAACCACCACACCAACTCTAAAGGCAGATCTTAACAACACTTCTTTTGGAGACACAATTATCATCAGAGAATGAGGTTTCAAGCTCAAGGGCCCAGCAACACTGCAGGCTGGATTAGACTGGCTCTAGACAGAAAGGTGGGTTAATGAAAGGCACAGGCCAAAAGGTGCATTTTGGTCCAGTCATCGTCCATATTTCTGAAAGGAAAAGAAAACCCCACCTTGGGCCTTGGGTTATGGAGAAAGTACTTCCACTCCACCTCCTGACTTGACACACTTAGACTTCCTTCCTTGGGCTTCCCCCTTCCATTAAAAGTAAAAATTCCTTAAAAAACGTGCCAGGCCAGGCTGAAACTCTCCACCGGGGCCTCACTTTCCTTTGCACGTGCGTTGCTCTTGATCCAGACCAGCTCCCTCAGCAACAACCCTCTGCTCCTCTCTGCTTCATGCTGATCATTTTTTTTTCTGCCAGTTGTTCTAAGCTTCCTTTATAGAAAAGGACACCAAACAACAAACCAATGACAATTTTAGTAATTGAGTCCATATAGCTGGCAACTGGGCTGGAAGGGTTACCTCCACTCCCACATAGGCATGGTTTGTGTCACTGTTAGGGACCAAGCAGTGAGGTAATGAGACAAGAGTGAAGCTAGAAATAGTGTTTTATTTACCCAAAAGAAAGCAAAAACTTTTATGAAACCAAGAACTTAATAACTAGGCCTGTAGTTGAAGTCAACAAAAGATAACTATATTCAATATAACTGAAATGTGAACAGAAGTGATGCACCAAAATGACATAAGGGAACATGTATACTAGCTTAGCCAAACCAAATAATGGACACTGACAAACATACCATGTAGTGATCTACTAGTGTCAATTGTGCAATGTTGACCCTCCCTTGGGTCAATTTTGGCCCTTGTCAATTATGTGATTATTTGCTGCCAAATTTGAAATGGTTTCAAAACAGTATCATGACCAAATGTTGACAAATACCAGTCAGTGATGATTCATTGACAAGTCATCAGATTTCCCCCTGATCTTAAATTTAGTTAAAATATTTTATAATTTCTGCTTTTTCACTCAAAAATGAGGTATCATTTCATTTAAATGAGGCCTATTGACCATCATTTCCATGAATATATGTAAAACTTGCGGAAATAAGTTGGAATGAAATGGGCTAAAAATGTCTAACACATCATTTAAACCTTATGCTTTATAAATCAATCAAACCAAGCAATCAAAAGTTGCATGGTCGACAGTAAGACAACAGGAAGGGTTAATTGTTCGGTGTGGTTGCCTGAAAATGAAATGATCCTGTGTAGAAAGGCAAACTAAAGTGGACAGTGAGTTGGATGGATAGCAAAAAAAAAAACCCTGCGTTCTTAAATATAGAGAAAAACATAAAGCCAAACTCAGAGTGTGTGTTGTGGAGGTTACTTCACTTGATCCTCTGTGTATCACATTTCATAACATAATAGCTAATCATATATTTGGCATATGAGGGATATATTGAGACACACGCACACACAAGCATCCAGTCTTTGTATTATGATAGGATAGGGTGATGGAAACAGTTTGATGTTCTTCCATCTCTTTCGACATTCATTCCTCGATCTCTCTCTCTATTAAACAAACATTTGGAAATCTATATGACTTCAGTTTCACCCTGCAGATACTGAGATGATTTGTCTACCAGATGTGTGGCGGATGCTTCAACACTCAACGCTTCATTCCCCAAATTTCACAACACAACCCAGTTTTTTTGGCCTTTTGTCTGTGTTGGCTGCTGTTCAACTTTGTATGATAATATATCAAAAGGTTTCCCAATCCAAGTTTGTTTGCCTCTTGAAAAAAAGCAGTCTTTGTCTGTGTGCTTTGTAAAAAAGAAAAAAGAAGTCTTTTTGAGAGTAGAAGTAGCCCAAGGATGACAGGCATCATGTTAAAATGGCCAAGTAGCAAAAATGTCACCAAAAAGCACATTCTGCATTACTTTTGATGGAGATCCGCCTTTTAACAAGTTTCTCCTTTTAAGATCTTTTCATATCATAAAGAGAGAGAGAAAGGGCAGAAGACAGCAGACAAAAGAACCCAAACGCAGAGACTTCACTTCTCCCTTGAAGATGTTAAAATTAGTGTCTTAAAAAAAATCAAAGGCCCAACATTAAACGCTGAAAGATGCTTGAAATGTCGACACTGCAGTGTTTTAGAAAAAAGGACATAAGATGAGAGATACTTGCAACAGACTTTGGTGTCACTTCAAAGCCTTGACTTTAAGAAAGTGGGCTAATATAATACTGATAGGAGAATCTTTACCTGGCTCTGTTGACCTCGTCTGAGGCTTCTGACAGTCCAGCCACAGATCCTGGGACCGTGCCTTCACACCATGGGGTAAGGGGGGGGTGGGGGTCGAGGGGGCTAGGTTTGACGTGTAACCCCGGAGGTCGTCTTTGGTCTCTTGCTCTGTGATGGCCCCCTTTCTTTTCTTGTTATGTTCAGAAAAAGATGGCCGCCTTTGAACTCCACAGTAGCTATAGAAACGGCTGGAGTTCCTCCACTTTAGCGCTTGGCTGTCAGCGTCTGACTGGGCCATCGTGATGGGCCAGCATCATTAGAAACCGGCGCACACAGGACACACATTGACACATTTGCTGACACAGGGTATACAAACAAGGCCCAGTGGAAGTGTGTATGTGCATGTGTGTTTGTTTTTTAGGGGGGTAGGGGGGTCATTTTAATTGGCTTGGCCTACAAACTTACGAGCAACAGAGAACCTATGAGCAACAGAGGCCTGATGTGATTATTGAGAACTCTACTTTTTTTTGGTAACAAATTAAAGAGTTTGCTAACGGAATAAAAACTTGTTAGTGTTCCGTGCTGAATCAGACAGAAAGTAACGGTGGCATAGTGAAGTTGCTCATAGTTCAACAGGTAAAAGATCAAAGGTTACCATCTGCTGCGTGGCACCATTATGACAAACAAGATTAATACATTCATTTCACATTACTGTAGGTACTTGACATCTTCAGCCTTATGTTCCCTCACAAGCCTACTGAATCATAAAACCTTTCTCCTCCTCTAATTTTTTGTAAAGACTTTAATTTTCCAGTCTCTGGAACTTCAAAGAACCGACTATTCGCGAGTCCACATCCCTCCGAGCGCTCGGCGATTCTCCATTCTTTCATTTCGACGGCCCCCTTCAGTAAATATGTGCAATCGCCCCGCTTTTCAAACAGATTCGTTTTCCCATGTATTTATTTTAAATGAATATTATTAGCTGGCCTGGCAAGAAAAGGTTCTTATGCTAATCCACAGGAATCACAGGCATTTCCATTTAATGCCTACTTATAGGCCATTCTTTAACGACTATTTGCCTCACAGTCTTAGCAAATGAGCTCTGCACCCCAGACTCCTCTGCGTTCATAATTTCATTGGAAAGAAGAAGACCCCCCCCACCACCACCACCACCACATCTCCCTCCACCCCCCACCCCCCCTTTTTTTACTTTGATCCCAGAATGTGTTTTTGAATCTGCTGGTTGTGTATTCGAAACATCAATGGAGACGCGGCTGCAAGTGCTTGCTTTCATTATTTTTCACAGAGATAAAACGAAACAACAGAGGGATGGGAGGGAACAAGCGGTGGGGGGGTGGGGGGGTGATGAGGAGGGAGGTGGAGGTGGGGGGCATGATGGAAGGAAATGAGGGGAGCAGTAGGTGACTGTCCGGGGCAAGCAAGAGAGACAAAGTGTGTCAAAAGTGGAGTCATGTCCTTATCAGATTGTATGTCCTGCTTATTAAAAGTGCTGACCTCCCTGCCAACCCTGCCATAATTCCTGCTCCCTCTCTTTCTATAGAGCCTTATCTTTGGGGTTCCTGAGTAAAGAGACAGACATATCTATGTCTGAATTCTTTCATATGAGGGGAAGGTGCTGCTTCTGCTTCTTCTTCTACAGACCAAATGTTTTAGTCATTGTCACAATCATTGTGTTTCCCATTTTTACCTAACAGCGATGGTTGAATACTTGGTATTTTAACCTGGAAACAGTGTTGCTGGGTAACTAGTTAATTGTAACGGCATTACGTGATTCAATTATAAAAGGAATATAACTGTATACTATACTACTATAATAATACTACAATCTGTTATAGTTACTGAAAGAAAATGTGTCATTAAATTACTGTTACCTCCTCCATGATCCCACTCCCTCCCTCTCCCTCAGATCCTCTTCCTCCATACACCTGTCTGTCCCCTCCACCCGTCTCACCACTATGGGGAGCAGAGCATTCAGCCGCTCTGGTCTTCGTCTCTGGAATTCATTAACACCCCAACTCAGAAACATCGATTCATTCCCCCACTTCAAATCACAACTTAAAACACATCTGTTTAAAACTGCCCATTCCATCTGATGCTAATTGCTCTGTCACTTTTATATTGCTTTTATTTCTATATTTCATTTGCATTGTTCCTTCTTTTTAATGTGTTTTTAATTACTGTAACTCTGTACGGTGTCCTTGAGTGCCAAGAAAGGCGCCTTTAAATAAAATGTATTATTATTATTATTGTTATTATTATTATTATTATCAGTGATGAAAATGTTGTTGATTACAAAGGAGGTTACATCTGAAGTGAGAACTTTAAGATTTTGCTCAGAAGAATTTTTTTCCTCATATTTTTTCATACATATAGCCTATTGCTGTTTTCAATCAATTTTTAATTTTTAAATATTTTGTAAGTAAATCATGATGTGGGCTTATTTGGATGCATGGGTGCAAACATGGGCTTAAATGGTGTCACTGTACCAATTAGGCCCATGCCAGACTTAATACATTTCTATTTTATATTCCAAAATCTACATGAACTAATGACTACATTTTCAAATGAGAGATAAATGTTGCTTTAGAAGAAACTATCTCCCTTATAAATCATGTCAGTATCCATGAAAAACAGCTCAACTTAGATGTTGGTGCTTAATGGGTACACTTACCCTAACAGCTGAAAACATGTGTTTTTTAATTAATCAAAAAAGAATCAAATGCAATAAGTTACATTACTTTGATTAAGTAATTGAAATAGTTACATCACTTATACAATTTTAAATAAGATAATTAGTAATCTGTAACCTATTATATTTCCAAAGTAACCTTTTCCCAAACCTTTTAGAAGTCCTGGCTTCGTGTTTGACCGCTGTCATTCCAAGAAAGTGCTCCAATAAAATATGACCTTCACCTTGAATCCCTTGTCCACCTCTAGCGTGGCACCCTGCGCCGTGACTGTGGCGAATGGGGGATTGAGGCATCCCACCAAGGTATAATGAGTGATGGGGCTTCTTTGATTCCTAGAAGGCTTTCATCTTCAGTCAAGGCCTCCACTGGTAGAAAGCACTTTCTCTCTTCCTGTTCTTCTTTGTCTTTTTCCTTGATGTTTCATGGTGAATACGGAGAAATAGATCTTTAATACGGTCCCCATTCGATTACCACTCTCCTCACTGTAATGCTCACATCATGCATCCCTTCTCCCTTCTCCCTGGCTCCATAATTGGGATGCCATCACTGAACTGCACGAACCAATTTTTGCCTGTTGTCAATGTGCGATAGAAAGTTAGCGAGACAACCTTTGGCTGCTCAAAATCATTATTGCTCGGGCTCATAACAACCCTCCGAGAGAGGCTTTTTGGGGAGCTTTAAGAGCACAGCAAGTCACTCTGAGGCGAGAAAAAAAACTAAAAAAGATTGCATGATTTGTGGCGAAAAAGAAGCGAAACTTGAAAGGAAAAGAACAAAGAAAGCATTTGTTCTTTTCTCTGCGCTTGCACCCTCAGTCTAGGGTTCTAATCTCTTATTGTTTCAGACCCAAACAGAGACAAAGGAGTCGCAGATCAAAACAAATGACTATCAAGCTATCAAACAAGCACCACCCTGCTATGATTCCAAACGTTGACTGCGGGAGTGCGAGAAGAGAGTCAGAGTCAGGCGGGTCGCGTATTGTTTCCAGTCACTTTGATGCAGAACTTAAAACGCTGGCAAAAAAAAAAGAAAAAAAAGAAAAAGAAAGAAAAGAAGAATCAAACGTCTACCATGAAATAAGGAGAGAGGAAAAGGTGAAGAGAAAGAGGGGGCGATGTGAAACATGCGAAACACCGTTTGCATATGTGCACTTGCTTTTGTTTCATTAGCGGTCCAGCTGATAACCTTTATTAAGCCTGATCTGGAATTAAACTTGTGGACCAGCGGTGCTTTGAAGCTACAACTGGCTCTTTTCCTGTTTGTGCTGTAAATGCAGGTTGTGGTGCGAAGATAAAGCACTTCTGAAGGATATTAAGACTTGAAAGTCCCTTGGCTATTCACTGGTACATATTTGATGTTGTTCTTTTGCTCCTTGGCTAAATTAGCATATCTCTTTCAAAGCCCCCTCCCCTACTCTTCTCTCACCCCCCACCCCCCCGACAAATGTAATCCTCTGCCATCATGTGTTCACTAAAAGTCATAAATGATAGAAGTATATTGTGTACACCACTGACACATCAAAGTAGAACACGATTAGCAATGATGACTCGAGTTTGTTTTCTCCCCCCCCCCCTCTCCCTTCTCTTTTCTTCCTCATCATTGTAATCAGCAACCCCCCCCCCCACCACCACCACCACCTCATTCGCTCTCTCCTGTATTTTTTCGTCTCTTTCATTTGCCGCACATCACAGTCACTGTTTCAAAGTTGTCGTACCAGTTGCGGTAAGGGTGAAACAACCTTTGCCTCAGTTTGTTCACTTTCATTCAGTCTCTCTCCAGAAAAAAGATCTAATTTTAGTCGCTATCACATCGACTCTTTCCGTGTGACAGCTTTCTCTTATCCTACTCTTTTCTCTTCCCTGAATCGAGTCATGTGCGGTGGGTGACAGGGCAAATGTGCCACACTACTGTAGATGAGCGGTAGGCTGTAAGTTAAACTGCAAGGCACATGCTCTGCCTCATCACTGTGCACACATCAAAACAAAAGGCAGTGACAGCCCCATTGTGATCTATTATTTAGCCCCCTCCGCATTTGATCACTAGCGCGTGCCATAGTGATGATCATGCAGATTAGGCCTGTTTCTTCCAGCTGCCCCGCTAAACTCCTTTGCTTTTTATTGTTTTGGGATTGGCATTTTTGCCTCTCTTGCAAGTGTTGTTAGCAGACAATTGTGATTTTTCAAGAATATGTTCCCAGAGAAAGGTTGACACCACAATTCATTAGGCAGCAATGCATCAATAATCAAATATAAAACTGTGTATAAACAAGATGACTTGTTGTAATGAACGAATGTGTGACTGGTTGACCTGTCCCTGTATCATTTTTATCATTTCATATCTGATTCAGAATCCATAATCAGAAAACCAATAATGACCTGTTATTTCATTATTTGTTTACAACTCCAAAATCAATGTTTTTTGTGGATTTGATTTTGTTTTGAAGTTAAAGTTTCTCATTAAAACATGAGAAAATGGGATTCTGTCATTTAACATTTCTGATTGTTTGACCATAAAGTTATTGACTTTTTTTGTTTTGCTGCCCCATCTCATTCACTCATTCCATTCCTTCTGGTAGCTACTAAACTTGAAGGAGATATAATGGACTGCTTAGTCCTTTTCCGAGAAGGAAAGCATGTCACATTGAGGGAGGAGTATACCCTTTTGCTTAATTTAATGAACTAGCCTTAACTCAGCATTCTGTCCACCAGCCAGTCTGGTTGAAGCCACACTAATAACAGCGAGAAAATTACACTGAATCAGTAACAAATCGGTTAGCTAAAGAGTACATAAGGCTTGTCTACTACTACCAGTAATGTTATAGGTAATGTTATATTTTTTAATATACTTGGTTAATCCAAAGGTGTGCTGAGCTGTTACAAAAGTTACAAATGTAAAAGCTTAACACTAAAGTGACTTTGGTGACCAGTTAAACACATACAAATACAATGCAGCCTAGCCTTGTTACATGTTACTGTCACTGAAGTAGTGGAATATAAAGAATAATACAGCCATTCAAATGTATTACTACTGTACTGGTGTGTCTTCAGCCACATCTTTGGTGCTTTCCTCTGCGGTAACTGGTAAGGATGATACACATACCTAGCAGCTAACTAATGTTAACCAAACCCATGCACATCAGTTTTGGAGGAGACAAAACATTTTTACTGTTTTATTCCAGCATCACTGCTTTAACCTATGCCATATCTATACTGATATTATTGCCTGTAGTTGACAGACCACACAAACATGGTGATATTCCAGGATCCTGGTGGGTCCTCATGATCTCAGCATGTCTCATTAGGAGTTCACGGAGTCCAAGGCTAATTTGTGACCCTTGTCCCTGAATAGCTTTTTTTTTTTTACTTAAATGTTCATATCATCATTCATAACAAAAGTACATAAGTTAGAATAAAGGATTACAAAAATTACAATAATTTACATGTGCTGCAAACAGTATGTATGCATGTGTTTATGTTCCCTAATTAATGGCTATATGTGTATTATGTTTAGGTGTGTGTTTCCTTGTGCATGCCTGTATGAAGTCTTTATGAGTATGTATGTGCTTGTCTATGTGTTTTTGTTCCTCTATTTGTGTGAACATGTGTATTCACACATATCTAATTAGTATTCAATGACTTCAAGTTTCATTTTGTTACAGCCAGTGTTCATTTTCAGATCAGTTGGTGTTTTCATTTCTTTTGTTGGGCATTCCAAAAATGTATCCCTTTTACTGAAAAGGATGACTGACTGAAAGTCATTTTTTGCACTGTGCCACCCTACATTGCTACATTAGTGGCAATTCTATTCATGTTTGTTATTGTGACATATGGGCAAAGTACATCTGGGGCGAGATACACACAGTTAAAAATCAATTTGATAAAAACAAAGCTTGATAAAGCTGTCATAACTGAGCAACTTGTACTTATATTAATTTTACAATGGTGCCATTTGATTTGTTTTTGATCTATTAGTTTCAGTGTTTATTTATATTGTGATGTAATGGGTTTGACAGTTGACTGTGAAGCCTGTCTCTATACAGTATACAACAAAATAGGATAAATGTGAAAATATCATGGCATGCATGAACAGTTGAGATGCCTTAAGAAGTATACAGTGTCTTATCATTCTAAAACAGTACTGTACTCTATACTGAGTACTCTGTACTCAGAAGGACATAATGCTGAATGTAGTGTTTGTATTGTAAATGCACTTGCTTTTTGTTGTTGTATTGTCATATCTTGCCACAACTTTCAGTGCTTGCATTCAGACTTCCAGTGTAGTTCCTGTTGTATTCTGAATTGTCTTCTCCTTGTGTTTTGTTACTTTTATTTCTTGGGTTATCCCAACTTTGTTGATTGTCTCATGCATTTCACCTGTGTCTTGTTTCTCTCCACTGTCTGCAGCTAGCAATCAGCCCCTGTGTATTCAAATCCCAGTATTATCCTGTTTAGCTGCCAGTTTGTCTTTTCTTACATTGTTGCTTCTGTGGACATTTTAGTCAACCTTGTCTGTTCCTTATTGAATGTGTAAGACTGACTTTTGATTATGAGTATTAAAACCCCGTCATTTGATTCTCCACCTGTTTGTCCGCTCCTCATTCAAGACCCCCTGCTATGCTCGAGATTAGAGGATAGGGAACAAGCAACAGAAATGTGCTATGTCAAGGAAGATACTTGAGATCCTTTCAATTTCTCATATTTTAGATGGGGAAAACTAGACTAAAATTACTGTGGCAACATAGACAATCAGTTTAACATATAGTTCAATTTCAAATCGAGGACATAATACTTTCATTTCATTAAGCATATAGCCCATCTTTGAATTACAGTCCCTTTGATCTTAATGCTATTTCTCCAATATTTTAACATATAATATAATTTCAAATCCAGGACATAACATTTTCCATTTCATTGAACATATACACCATCTAAAAATAACAATCCCATTGACGTCAATTCCTCTTATTTCTCCAATACCTTGTATGACAAAATAAACCAGGCAAAAATCTCTGTGGCAACATAGGCAATAATAGTTTGATTTATCAACACACAGTGTAACTTAACAGTGGCAGACCCATCGACCTCATAATACCATTCTTTTCCTTTAGCCAGTCACTGAGTTAAACTAGGTTGTTTACATTGTCAGGGTTCAAGACTGCCCTCATCTTATTAAGTATGTTGCCTTCAAGTAAGAAAACTCTCTCATAAGGGATAACAGTGGCAGGAGTGGCCAGATATTTGGGATCCAGGGCAGACAGCTGTGGATGGGCCCCTGTGTGAATTGACCACGACTGCAGTTGGAACTAGGTTCTGCTTTATAGGGGCTCAGGCCCCATTTTGTCATCTGAATCTGAGACTGAAGCCAACAGGAGGAGGCTCCTCATCATCTTTTCCGGCTCCTCTGAAGACCCTGGATTAACTCTACTGGGTTCTTCTAGCAGCAATGCCTCAATGCTGGTCCACAGCCATTTTCTCTCTCTTCTTGGTAGATACTTTAAGTCCTTGAAACGTGGGTCAAGTGCTGAAGCCATCTTGAGCTTAGCTTTCCGTTTGGATAGGTCCTTCTTAAAGGCAGTCTTGAACTTCTCCATGTAAGCTGGGTCCTCATCCGAGACCATGGTCTACAGTACAATTGGTAGAGAGCAGATTACATCACATGACATGAAACAAAAGTCTAACCCCCAAGGAGTTCAGCTACATATCTGCAGTGGATGATAACAAAATACATACAGTAAGTTTGTTACATTAGATTGATATTAGTACAACAGTACATTTAATTTAGGATCAGAAATTGAATTAATATTGCACCAATTGATAGCCAATTAAAAAAAAACTTGTATTAAAAAAGGACAGTAAGAAGTAAATCATATTTTAATAAAAACAATTGGTCTCAATGTTGGCATGTTTACCTGCATGGTGTAAGGAGGGTCTCCAGCCTGTGTAGTGTGTCCCACTCAGATGTGGACACCATCACTAACTTGTGCATCAGTTGACCCAGAGTAACATTTACAGCCTCCTGGTTCTTCAGTAGATGAGAGATCATGGCGAACAATGAGTTCTATATTGTTGACACATTTTGTATCAGTTGCTCTTTTTATTGCCCTAGTTCTGTTTGCTGCAAGTGTAGTTCCTCCATAATGGCAGAGCTGTGCTTATAATGCCCCGCTATCTTGCACTTGCACTTTAGCAATGCGTCACCAAACCCAGTCACCAAGGCAAACAGTGATAGTTCTCAGTAACATGACCAATACAAGGCATGTGCTCGAATGGAAGCTTTCTCACTTCAGCTACCATGTTCTAACTGTGGTGACCTCATGTTAAACTCCCCAAGCCTCTGCTACAAGGTGTCGGCAGACATCACAGTGTGAGTGGGCACAGAGAGGACAGAGAGGACATCAGGTGACCAATCATGCTTATAAATAGGTTCTGAAATGAATGTGTTAAATCATACTAGCGTCATACGAATATTAACAGCATTGCATAGCATCACATAGCCTGGCACAACAGCCATATCATATTCACTGACAGATACAACCGCATCATTAATCAAGTGTATGCATAGAGGTTCACTGGCACCAACATGCTCAGTAACGTTTAAAAAAATTACACTTGAACACTTACACTTGCATAGCAGCCATATAAACCATACACACACACACACACACACACATGGTAGACATAGCAACATCAGCATAAAATCCAATTGTACACCCAACGAAAACTACACTCAATAGAAAATAATATTGTAATAGGCAATAGGCTACTACAGTCTGAAATTGTAAATTAGCTTGACTTTGATGATTGCAGCAGGAGTCGATGGGGGTTTGGTGTTGAACACTAACATTATTCCATTATAGTCCAATGCTTTAGTCAGTTCTCTTTCAAAGGATAGCAGGGACAAGAGTTCACTCTGTATGTTATTATTGATGCCCTGATGCCAGCTTTTATCTGACTGAGAGTTGAAAAAAGTCTTCTAACAGTACAGCTTATTGCAACTGCTGATGGTGAATTAGCAGCCATGTACGTGTTGTTACTGCTGGCACTTGTTGAGGAGAAACTGGCATAGGAGTAGGTGTCTGTATTCACGACTGCTACCTATTGGGTGATCTAGCAAAAAAAGGAAGCCTTCTGATTGGTCAGGACCCACCCAGGCCCACCCACGATGTGTGCCAGCTGCCACAGGCAGAAACTGTTCAGTGCCAGCATCAGTCAAGTGACTGGTGACCATCTCAAGCATGGTTAATGAATGTCAATGATGTTTGCAGTCACATTGAGGTAATTGTGATTGAGTCCAGTGACCCACAGCCATGGCAATTTATTCATCCCCTGTCAGTACATCCTCTTTTGCACTCCTTGAGGTGGTTATCGTGTAACAGGTAGACTTATTCAGTTTGTGTCTGAACACCTGTTCGAGTGTTGCTTGATGTGACTCGTTGCTAGCATCAACGGATGAACTACCTCTGACCTCCAAGTTCACTGTTAAGTGCGAAGTGATATTTCAAGTTTGAACTACTCTGATGGTACAAAAATTCCTTATAGCAGAAATTGTACTCCTATCAACAGTTCCACTACATTCTTTCATTTTACATTAATCATACATCTTTCTATTCTACAAAATGAAAGTTTGTCCGAGGTAGAACATGAACTAAATAATAAACTAATACCTTGTTTGAGTATGGAGGGACAATGATTTGGTGCTTGTAACAGCTCCAGTGTCTCTCCCTTTGGTCCTGTGGTGTGTGTTTGTGCTTTTCTGGTCCTTGGATGGGTGGAGCTGAGGTGCTATTGAGTACTAACTGGGAGCACCTGTCCTGAACCTGAGCTTAATTAAACCAACCTGCTGTGCTTCCAGTGCTCTGATCTCTTCCCCACTTACCTAGTCTGACTTTCACACTGGGTCTTGTTTCGAAGGGTAGTTAATCCCTACTGTTCATCACTGACCAAATCCTTTCCACTTTGAGAATTTGTTGACATGCTTTCTGATTAGATGGAATTATACTGTGGCAAATGTAAGAGTAGCATATCAAAGTAACCTCTGTCTCACAAGCAAGGACCATAAATTCACATTGGATATGCTTACTTAAGAAATAATACAGGGCCACAAAACATGATCTGTAAAAAGTATTTAGATCACACACTTTATTATGTCAGTTATGTTCAGAGTATTTACAGAAAAGCCTCATCCTTGTTGATGTTGTTTAGCAGTATCTCAACTTGTCTTACATGTACAGGGACATGTAAAACTATTGTCAACCCTGATTTGGTTCTGCATACCATAGCCAACTACCACAGATCTGGAATTGTTTGAATGTGGTCAATTTTATTTACTTTGCACCAAATCATAATAGTAGTTATCTCAGGGGACTTTTCATATAGAGCGGGTCTAGACCGTATTCTTTACAGAGACAAAATATTCCCCCATGAGCAAGCACTTGGTGACAGTGGCAAAGAATAACACCCTTTTAGTAGGAAGAAACCGCAAGCACAACTGGGCTCTGGGTGGGTGGCCATCTGCCTCAACCAGTTGGGTAGAGGTAGTGAGACAGAGAGATTATGGAAGAGAACATAGCACAATGCTAGTTCCACATAAGGATGTATAGTATTAATAATAAAAAATAAACAAATAATTGTAATAGTGGATATTGAGCAGGGATCATGGGGGCAGTAGGTGGCCCGCAACCACAAATCCAGATTCTACAGGTTGTAAGTCAGAAATACCTGAAGAAAGCAACAGAAGGAGAGAGGAGATAGACAAGAAAGCACAAAAGTACAAGAAAGAGGATGGATCATTTTTAATTTGCACATACACACAACATGTGAACAGAGCAGCACAGTGTTGATATGTTGACCATTGTGAATGCTCATGTAAAATATTAGTTTTCACTGCTCACCTGTAAACATTCTCATAAATGACAAGGTTATTTTTGGCATGGTGGATTGAGCCAACATGTTGCTGCTGTAATTGTCAACTGCCAAGATTTGTCTCACCCAGAACATCCCAAGCTTCTCCTTCTGATCAAAAATGAAATTTATGGTCCATATATATATTAAATATGGTAAAGGATTGATGAGAATTGAAGAAATGTATGAAATCTTCGATAGACCACATTATTTAACATAATCATCTCTCTCTTCTCTCCACCCTGCTCCTGAAGGCCTCCCACTATGCATGTTTTCTTCCTACCCCAACACACCTGATTCAAATAGTGAATTGGTTAGCAACCCCTGCAGCTTATTGATAACAAACCAATCATTTGAATCAGGTGTGTTGGAGCAGAAAGGCATCTAAAACATACTGCTGGGGGGCTCCAGATCCAGGATTGAGAAACTAGACACTAGGCCTAAATGTTTTCTTTAGAAGGCTCCATTTCCAAATCCTGCTCCTGGAGAACCGCTGCCCTGCATGTTTTCCATCTGTACTTAATTAAGTTGAATTAAGAAAAGCATACCTATGTAATCATTTTGATCAGTTGCACAGGACGGGTGGTAAACATTGAGGGCAAAAATAGGTACAAGGAATGGGAAACCTTCTCCTACAGGTGAATTCTTATGCATGCTGGTTTGTTTTTTTATGTTCTACTATAGACTATGTGCATAAGGTAGCCTTATATTTCAAAGGGTGATGGACCTTTTGTTTACAGAGGATCCTGTTTTTGCCCAAGAAAAGGTTGCCCCTGTGATTATGAATCATATTGAGCCTCCTTCCTCTGCTGCTCACCCCAACCTGCAGAGGTAACATTTGATCAGTCCTTGTTGGTAGGGAAGCAGTGTTAAGCAGCTGACCAGATCTGGGTAACCTATAGGCATCAAGTCAGCCTTTTGTGTTTTTATTACTTTGATGTTATTATAATTATTATTCATATATGTATGTGAGTGTGTGTGTGTGTGTGTGTGTGTGTGTGTGTGTGTGTTTTTCATGTATTGTATTGATTGTTGCATGATTTCTTTGTTTTTGTATGTCACATCTTGCCTATGTAAAGCCCTTTTGTGACTGTCTATGCCATATATAAGCCTTATATAAATAAATCTCCTTATCCGTGTGTTCAAAAACAAGATTTGACAATCATCTGCTAAACATTAACCTTTATAGTGTGAGAAACAATCAGATCTATTGTATTGTATTGTAAAACATGCAAATCCTGGATAACACTGTACTTAAATTCATCACCTAGAAGAGTTTTGCAGTCATATTTTCACATAACAATTGCATGAGACATATTACTAAACACAAGTTGTTTGTTTATTTCCCAAAATACATTTAAATGTAATGAATTGGATTTATACCCCTCTAGTTTAGAAACTGGTCTACATCCTGGAAATTGTGTACAGTAATATACAGTGTACATGATTTTTAGTTAAAATAATGTTAAAGAGAGAGAAAGGTTGTTTATGTAAAGTGCCTCAGAACTTCTCTTCTCACTTCCTCCTCTGTCTCCAATCTCTCTTTTACTGTTTTTTTCTTCTCCAACCTAATGATGAATGAGTCACTCATAATTTCAAGGCTGTGAGTCATTTAATTTGCTCTACATTAGAAATACAATTCTTTACTCTGTGCTATTTTGCTTAACTCTAAGTTTGAACAAAATACACTATGCTTAGTTTTTAAAATTGTCAACAGAGCTTTACTTCATTGTGTTGTCTTTTATGCTAACTCCAAAAAAGAGAAGAAGAAAGCTGTAGTTCAGGTACTTTATTAGGTAAATTATTCCTGAGAGGGCTGAAGGGACACACCAATCAGAGCTAATCTCGTTTGATTCCAAACATGAACGCTGCTCCCTTTAACCTTAACCACTCAGCTGTGCAATTGTTCACTCAGTAGAGAGAGCAACTCTGTGTGTAATTAGCGGAAGACCCCTTTATGAATGGAATTAGCATCATCTTTGTCCTCTCACCAGGAGTATAGCCCTAATTATCCATCTGCATGTTCCGAGGGAGGCCATACACAAGGCAGAGGAGGACAATTGCATTCTGGCCCTTCTGCTGGGCCTCATTTGCCGAGCTGAAAAAAAGATTTAGAAAAAAGCACAGACTTTTGTCCAGCGAAATGAGGGCAAACTCTCAAGTGCTAATTGAAGTCTGACTGCAGATGGGTCTCGTTAATTTTCCACCACCAGGTCACACTGTAACCCCTGGCAAAGCCCTTTATAAGAGTGAATGTGTGTTTGTCTAAATGTGTGTGTGTGTTTTAAGGGGAGAGTTGGGGTGCCCAGAGATTAAAGTAACAATCCAGCATTGGGTGCCTGCACAGCGCCCAGCCTTGCCTCTGATTAAAAATGCTAATGTGTCTCTTTTATGCTTTGATGTTGGAGGAACAATGGTGGCGGCGTTGGTGGGGGGGACGTTACCGTGAGACGATGTAATCCTTTATTTGTCGCCATGCAATGACACCCAGCTGAGCGCTGTGACAGTCCAAATCAATCATGTCACAGGGAGCCGCCATGAGTCTGCCAGCTAACTATCCCCCCTACTCCTTAACTTCCAAGGCTGCGCAACTCTAATTAGCCTAGCTTCCCTCTCTCAACATGGTTCAGAAGGAGGCTACCAAGAAAGATATGAAGAGAGAAAGTTCTCCAGCAACAGCATGAAGTGCAGGCACTAAATACACTCTCAGGCACCAAACACATGAAACACGCCAACAAGTAGCACATCACACTTTTACACAATCACATTTTAAGAGAAAATGGAGCTTCAGTGAAAATCTTGTCTGGTGGAAATTTTTAGTTGGTGGCTAACCTCTAAAAAAACACAGGAAATGGGCTTCCCAGTAACTCCAAAATTCTCTTATTTACATGTTGTGTCTTGTTAGGTCTCTATTAGGGATGGAAATAGAGAACCGGTTCCAAATTGTCCAATCCATCGGGATCATATTCCTGCAATACCCAGGTGTGAGGTGTTGACAGAACAGGGAAGGCATTATAGTCTCATATAACATAATTCAGTTAACTTTTGGCTGCTTTATCTACTTATCTACCAGCTATGTTGCAAGCTAATTGATAAACAATGGAGATAGCAGTTGAGATGTCACTGAAAACCTGTGCAAACCTACCTTTTTCAACACAGAAGAAGAATTGATCAGTAATTGATGAGGGTTAGATCAATAAAAACAAGCAATAATGACATTGATGATGATCAATAAAACCTTATCAATTCCCATCCCTATAGTCCTCTGGACTGTATAGAGACTGTATATAGACAATAACTGATCAACTCAACAGATACAAATTTAAATGTAGTAAACTTCATTCAAAGTCCCACAATATTAACACAGCATATTGTGGACACATGATGATGAGAATGATATTTTCCTTAATCACAGAAATAATGTAGCTCAAACATGACACACCTCCTTCAGTTGGCTATTGATTTTTTACAATGAGCAGGGTAATCAAAATTAAACTGGTTAAAGTTGAGCAACACAATAATACTGTCCTGGTCAGTTAAAAAAATACATCATAGGAGATACCATGTCATATCAGAAGTTAAGAACTGAAACCAGTATGGAGTCAAAGACACATTTTTGAAGAGACTTCTGCCACACCTATATTTTCTAAAAGATGTAAATGTCACCCAACTGTGTATCCAGATGTGTCTTCCCCAAGAGTGGCAGGGAAAAAAACTTATTTTTTTGCAAGTAGCATGTTTCCATTTTTAAATATTACGCACATTTTATGACAGAAATTTTCAGAGTTTTTTCATCTTTGACTTCTCAATTTATCTACGAGTGCTTTTTTGAACTTACCAGCTTATGTTTCTCCCTTATTAAAGTTTTTTTTAATTACTGTACATCCCAACTCACACTCATCCTCAGACTGCACCTTCGAAGACAGTGTACAGTTAGTCCACTGTCAACCCAACTGTGGATAGAGACTGTTTCAATTTTCAGACACTCGCATCCTCCTATTATAATGCTCACTTTCGCAGTTTTGACCAAAATTTTCTGGCATGTTTACCATGTTTACTCTACTTTCATCACGCCACGATCAGGATGTGACAATGCCGTGACTCCGTTTCAAGACATCTCCTCAGCTTGAAACCATCATCGTTGTCACACCCTGGCGATCTGTCGCTCAGCTGCACACGCACAAAGCTTGAAGATATTCTCTTCAGAGAGCTGCGTGTATGTGTGTGTGTATGTCTGTGTGTGTGTGTGTCTGTGTGTATGTGTGTGTGTGTGTGTGTGTGTGTGTCTGAGAGACAGAAGTGGGGGTGCTGGGATAAGAAGTAGAGGGGCTTTTATCAGCTTCTGAGTTGGAAGTCTTTGAGGGCCTCCTCAGAAGCTCAGCATTTCTTCCATTGTTCTATTTCCATCCCTCGCTTCGCTCCTGTCACATGTAAAATTACAAAAGGCCTCCTATGCCCCCCCGCCCCACCACCCATTCCCCTCCTCTTCACTCATATCCCACCCCTTTTCCCCATGTTCCAACATCAGAAAGGCATATAACCCACTTATTCTCAAAATACTTCACAACTTTACAGTTTTCCCGCCGCAAATTGGAGTTCAGGCAAAGAACTGGAAAGCTGAGGTTGTGAACTTTTGGTTAGAAGCATGAAGTAGATCCCCTAATTTAACCCCAGTCATTGCCTCATACACCAGTTCCTGTGTACTGTATTCACAGTGTGTCACACACTGTGTACACATGGCAACAGCGACCTTTTCTTGTCTCACTCTTCATCTACAATCTCTCCCTTCCAGTCTGTAAATACGTAAAGATCTGTGCCGCTTTAACATGACAGATACACCTCACACTCACCATCTATCCTAAGGGATGGGTGGAGAGATCTACCTGGTGTCTGAGTGTCATCCTCCGGGAAGACGACGTGTTTACTGTACATGGTAAAGTGAAATCCTATCACAACCAGGGCTGACTCTGTCTTTCTTTCACACACACACACACACACACACACACACACACACACACACACACACACACACACGTTGCCATCTGAGACCTTAAAAAGCCTGCCTGCAGGCCTGCACCCGTTTACAGGTGATGCCAATATCACATCTCAGCTACAAGAGACAGCCCCTTCCCTCACTTTCCTTTCTCTCCTTCTATTCTGTTCTGTTTTTCCCTTAATCTCCACAGACTTTTCCCCCTCTTTTTTACTCCTTCACACTTTCCCTCCTCATTCTGTCCTATCTTTTCTTTCCCTTTTACTCCTGTTGTCATCTTCCCCTCCCCCCTTTCTTCCCTAAGGTGCATGGTGACTTCAGGTTTCAGTGGTAGACATAGGAAAAGAGGATTGGTTGGTGATTTCCCTCAACATGAACTGCAGCAGGTGTATTGGAAATCCCCCAGTCCTGCTTTTTGTGAGGCGGAGATCACCTTTGATTTTTGAGAAGTATTGCCTGAGAGCATGTGAAACCAAAATATGAGCTGGAGAATGCAAATAGAGTTGCGTCTCTGTCACAGATGTGCGCTCAACATTAACCTTGGTGGTGTAATCGCTTGTGGTGTTAGAGTACAACACTGTTCCTCCCTCCCTCCTCCTCTGTGCACCAGCCCGGCTGATCTTCTGTCCAATGTAATCAAATATGACACCAGCTTGTGCAAACAACAACTTAGTCATGTTATCTTTGCCTCCCCTTGTCTCTCTGCTCCTTCCTCACTGAAGCGGTTACTTTTTTTCATAACGAGAGGTAGCATAAAATAACAAGAGGTGATTTCAAACCCTGAATGCTGCCTGCGAGCTCGTTTGTGCAGCACATATTCATGATGAAACAACCACATAGGTCAATTGTACCTGCACTTGGAGTAACTTTGTTACTTCTTGGCTTTATTATTGAAGTTCCTTATTATCATGCTGATCCAACAAGTCTCTAAACTCTCTCGCTGGTCCAGAATGCAGCTGTACATGTACTGCCACAAACTACAAAGAGATGTCATATTTCTCTCATTTTAGCTTCTATGCACCTCCCAGTAAAATCCAGAATAGAATTTAAAATCCTTTTCCTCACCTCCAAAGCCCTTAGTGGTCAGGCAGCATCATATCTTAAAGAACTCAGAGTGCCCACTAGAACACTGCGCTCCCAGAACAAGGCGTACTTGTGGTTCCTAGAGTCTCCAAAAGTAGAATGGGAGGCAGTGCCTTCAGGTATCAGGCTCCTCTTCTGTGGAACCATATTCAAGAAGGTATGCAGTATGGAAGTAACCGGCCAATGCATGAATGTTGCCACCGGCACCAGATTTAAAAACTCTATTGTACAGGGAGAGTTGCCTGGTGGTGGTTATAGGGTAAATCAGCATTGTGTGAACACGTTTGACAAGGGCTTGAATGTAACAGACATTCATTTATATGTAAAAGTACCATATTGCGCATTTAAAGAGTATAGCCTAGACCTGCTGTATATGAAAAGTGCCCTGAGATAACTTCTGTTGCGATTTGGTGCTATATAAATCAAGTTGACTTGACTCTTGATGACTTGATGTTTTATAGTGTAACAAAAATGTGGTTAAGGTCTGGTTGGGTTTAGGCACAAAAACACTTTGCCTAAACCTAACCAGAATTGGTTAGGTTTAGGGGAAGATTATGGTTTGGGTTATCACTTGAGACATGGTTAAACATGGCAACCATTGTCATCATGGCAAAATTAAACACCAAGTTACGTTTGGTTTTTTGTTTTAAAAAAAAGTCCCAATTCATGGTTGAAAACATGACACTCGTGGAAACAGGAAGCAAACACCATGCCAGTTTATGACATCTAACTAATTATGTAGCCATCAGCCCAACCCATCACATTATATTGACATTCTCTGAACTGTGTCACTCAGGTCATAGTTACTGTGGCTGCTAGATGTCACTCAATTTTAACTAGTCATTTTTGGCGACCAAATTTATGACTTATAGTGTCATTTTTCTTGGGAAGACAGATTTTTTAGGCGCATAAACCCCTTAGTTAGGGTTGGGGAAAGATCATGGTTTGGGTTAAATTGATCACTTGAAACATGGTGTGGGTTAAAGTTATGCAACCCTCGCCATCATGGTGACATGAAACGACATTAAAAACATTAAAGCTAAGGTTTTTTTAAAAACTGTCCCGACTTGTGGATAGAAGCGGAAAGCTGCAGCTCAGTCCAATTTTTACCATCTATCTATCTAGCCATCTACCTTCACCTAATAAGAAGATTTGTCACCATATATTGACGTCATCTGAACTGCGTCACTTCCCCAAGTCATGATTACTATGTCCACTAGATGGCATTAGTCACTCAAACTTAACTATTGTTCGTTTTTGCCGACTGAATCTTCAACCAAAACCGTTGTTTTGCTTATGAGGATGGGCTGTAAGAGTTCACGTGTATGTGTTTGTGTTCATGTGTGTGTAAGGTGAATAAAGGTATCATTGTTGTTTGCAGGTGTGTGCTTGTGCCAGGCAGGCTTCAGCAGAGGATCCGGAGAACAATGGCTCTCTGTTGGAGGACACACCTGAGTCAGAGAGGGGAGGTGAGAGGGCCCGATCACAGGAAGATTACACAAGAGCAGACTTCATTAAACCTGAGGGGGGCAATGGAGGGATGGAGAGAGGGAGAGATAAAAAGGTGCAGGAACGTGGAGGGAGGGATGGAAGGAGGAAGAGACACAGTGGCTAAATACCAGGAGGAGTGGGGGGGGGGGGGGGGGGGACTGAGGAAAGTGGAAACAGAGGGCGGAGGGTTATAGTCTGAGACAAGTGAGCCTAATGTTGAATGAAAACTAATGTAAGAGTATGAAGACAGAGGAGTAAATGTTAGCAGGTGCAACTTCACATTTTGCCTCCATTTATTGCCCACAAGATGCAAGTAGCCCCATTTTTATAGCATGATAGGTCAGTGTGAGTTTATACGGTCTATGGTGATGACCAACACTTCAGATGTACAAATGAAGGTGGAAGTCACATTTGCCAAATGGACCACAGCAATTTAGATAATAAATCATGATTATATTATAACCTTCTCAGAAATTCCTGTTCAACAGCTTATTCTGTCTGTTTGTAAAGACAAATAAACACAAATGGAAAATGGCCACTATAGCAAAAAGATTGAACCACATCAGCAAGCAATCATATTGTCATAATGTCATTATGTAATGGAGGAGTGCCATGCCTTACGTTGGAAACCACTGTATATAAAGTCATTAAAATTAAATTTAATCCACTTTGACCAGCTACTGCTTACACGTGAATGCTTTGGTATTACTAATCTTATAATGTCATAACAGTCACAGGGGCCACTGCAGAATGAGTGCTTATGCTTTTACTTTTACTTTTCATATTTTAACTGCATTTTTCTGATGAGACATCTGTACTTTTACATAAGTGATATTTTAAATGCAAGACTTTTACTTGTAATTAAGTATTTTGACTGTCTTCCACCAGTGTTTAGTACATGTTGCAGTTAGCAGCCATAGTGCAGCAAAAACCAATTTCTCAGTATTTTCTAGCATGAATGAATTTAAAGTGGAAGGAAACCAGAACACTTGAAGGGAACTCATACAAATACACACATTTTTTAAATCAGTTACTCTTAAAGTGGGGTCCGGGGACCCCCATGGGTCTTTGAGGGGGTTCCAGAGGGTCCCCAGCAAGAACGGGAATATTTTATTTCCACTATAATTCCTTCTATTATTAATGACAGAATGTGTGATGGTTTTGTCCATGGATTTCATACACTGTCTGTCATAAAACATCTAAAAGAAAAAATCAAATAATGGTCCATGTTCTAATTTGTGTAAGGTTAAGGGTCCTCAACAAAGAAAAATTTGAGAATCACTGTTTTAAATTGTTCAGTGGAATAATTATTTACATTTATATTACATAGTAGTAATTTTGGTAGATAAAAAAACAAATTGTTCTAGGCATTTGTGTCAGTCATTTTATTATTTTGACTTGCAATAGCAGGATAAGCACAGGTATAATTCATAGCATGAATTATAACTGCATTACACTTGGTTTCACTTGGGTCACTGGTGGGGCTTCCTAAAATTTCAGTGGAACTGAGCCAGTGTTAAAGTTATTAGTTATGCCAGTGCTTTTCATGCTACTACAACTCAAAATGTCTGGTGTGAAACCTGCACACATATGTATACTGTCAAAGTTACATTATCATTATGTTTGTAGTTGAGACTGCAGGGCGATTTCATTTTTGCATATGAAACTTGAGAGTTGCTATTGAGGCATGTGGTCCTTTCGGTATGTGTTGCCTAACAATAAGCAAGAATGTATATTTTGAGAAATATGAATTCAGTAACATCTCAAAACATTCAAATGATTTTGAAAATCAGTATTGTTGCCTTCCCAGAATGTATATTATTTTCATTTGCTAAATTTCCTTTGAATCTGTGCATGCAGTTGGTTTGACACAATATTTTTTACAAAAATATGTCCACTTTAATGGATAGCTATAGCAAACCACTTTCTAGTCAAACTGTAGTTATGGCTGGAGATGAGCTGTATATACATGATATATGGATAAAATGTCGATTGCAAAAGTTTGTCAATTGCAGGATTTCTTTTAACCAATGTCCAAAAAATAACTTTTAAAATGATCTTTCTTTAAATTGTGCCATTAACATAATCCAGTGTCTATTTAAAGCATAGACTTTAACGGCTGTGGGTCAGAAGGTATAGAGCGTAACTAATCAGAAAATCGACAGTTCGATTTCTAGCTCCTCCATTCCACATGTCGATGTGTCCTTGGGCAAGATACTTAACCCCAAATTGCTCCCAATGGCTGCGCCAACATTGAATGAATGTAAGTCTGCTCCTGATGAGCAGGTTGGCACCCTGCATTGTAGCTCCTGCCATCAGTGTATGAATGTGTGTGTATGGGTGAATGTGACATGTAGTGTAAAAGTGCTTTGAGTGGTCAAAAAGACTAGAAAAGCGCTATATAAGTACAGTCCATTTACTTAATATAATGGGATTAAACCCAAAATCCAACAGTTATGTGTTGCTTATCTAACAGAACAGTCTCTATAATCATGTACCTCTTTGAATCTGTATGTTCAGGATGCCTGTATGACAGCCTCGCTTAAATCATATGAAACACACGTATGTAACAGGAGGAATCAAGACCACCACCACATCGATCGAATGGAAGTTTATAATAAGACATTGCGGCACCTCATATTCAAATGCTGTATTTATATAAGTTAAATGCAAGACTGAAGGGAACTCCTGTGCAACCGTCTGATTTCCATCCACAAACAGCTGGAGGGATGTAAACATAACGGTACGCTCCGTATGGACAATGTTGAGCACCAGCTCATAAATGACAGACTTTGGAATAACACCAAGGCCGTTGGGGAGTAACACAGGGATAGAGCGTGATAGCATCACAGGAGACCATTCATATATATAGCATACACACACACTGCATACATTTTATTGATCTATGAGGAGATACAAATATCTCCTGCTGTAAGATGTGTAGTTGTATTTGATCATATGGAATCCTAGGAAGTGTTTCATGAGCAGCCAAACCATATTATGGGGTTATTCATGTGAAGTGGTAATGACAGTGAACAAGTTACACTATAAAAGACGCATCACAAACACATGTTTAACTCAAGTACAGACTGAGAGGTGATAGGTAAGTGTGAGAGAGGTGTTAACCATCTAAAACAAACAGGAAGTGATAAATTGTGCATGTTGATCTCATACTATAGGATTACTGTTCTCATTAATATGTTCTCATACATTAGTCAGGTAACTGCTAATGTGTCTTGTAGCCTTGTCAGGTACCATGAAGAAATGTGTAAAACAGACAATGATTACAGAAAAAGAGAAGGAATGTCATTCAAAGTCTTTTGTCATTAATTTATGACAGAATGTTCACAAAAAACTTGGATAAGAAGGAGGAGAAGTAGTGACAGGATGACAAAAGAAAATAGCATTCGAAGTGATTGAGAGTAATTTCACTCCTCATGTCCCTCCCTCCCTCTCCACCCTTCAATCATCCCTCCCTCCTGTCTCTCTCTCTGTAAAAGTTCATAAAGTCAAAGCATCCCTACTTTCACACAAGATGAACGCTGTTTCTGTCTCAACTCCTCAAACATGAAACGCAAATGGTATGTAAATGTCGTCTTTGATTTCGTTTAATGTATCCAGGGTACAAGGTGCAAAGAATAAAAGAGTCTTCTCCTCTCTGCCAATAAAGCCTTACGGTACACCTTTACAGGACAGTAGACCTCCTGCTGTGAGGATAATAGGAAGAAATTGTTTTGCTATGAGATGAAGTGATAAAGGGAAAAGTATGATTTTTCAAAGACGTTGCCGCTCCTCTGCAACACGCTCCACACGTTCCTTCTGGAGTGCATGAGAGAGAAATAGTTGAGCACTAATTGAGTGATAGCTGATTGTTGAAGTGTTCATCTTTGATGTTTTTTTTCCTTTTTTCAGTGCATGTAAATGAAACATCAAGAAAGTGGATGTTTTGTGAGGATTTAGAATGAAGCTGGAGTTTGAAGGAGGATAGTCTGCATGTGGGTGTGTGTGTGTGTGTCTGTGTTTGGTGTATGTGTTACCATGGACGTGTGTGTATTAGTGAACAGCTGCTCTTGAAAGGTTGTGCCACATAAAAAGCCCTGTGTCTTGAACAGGGGGCAGCAGCTGGCTGACCATAGGCATCGCTGTTAAGAGGCTATGAGAAGCTTAGCTTCCCCAAATTTTTCACTGAAAAAATTTAACCTTCAGCAAAATCATGATTTTTTTGGGCAGTAACTATGGGCAACCAGGCTAAGCCTTCCCTAAATGTACTGACATTTAAGACGGACTAGTTATTCTCATTTTAGTGACAATCTCATCCACTGATCCTGAAGTTTTGCTCAGCAACCAATCAGTTGTGTCAATATGCCCCAAAACAACATATGTTCCGGTAACAGTGCCTTCTAGTGGTCATATTAATTGTAAACGACTGGAGCAAACAAATAAATAAGATTAATATATTAAAAAGCAAAAGTCTGTGGATGGAGTCAGTGAGGTGGATGGATGAGTCATCTGAACATTGGACTTCAACATGGGAGACTGCAGTTCATTTCCTGTTTCCTCTGACCGTCAAAAGGTAACCTTAAAAGAACATTCTGCACATTTTTAGGTCATTTTGAAAAAAAATTCTGGGGCTCTACCTGTGTATCTTTGCATGATTTACAAAGTTCAAATCTCAATCAGTTAGTTCAGCCTTCCACACAGAGGTTCAATAGATGCTAATTTGAGGTTAAAAATCATATCATGAGTGAGTAAAGACAGATTTTACACAAACAAAAATGTTTTAATAAAATTAGATAGTTTACAGCTGAGAGGCTGACAGATAACTATAGAAGAAAGGAGATTCACTCAGCTGGAATCGAATAAGGGAAATTGTGTTTGTATGGAATGTGTATTTAACAATAGTCCACCAGGACACCAGTCTTTCAGGGTGCATGCCAACGCATAGTTCATGAGTTTTTTCTCACTAAAGCTGAACCAGATCCATATGAAAGCAGTTGTGGTATACGCCGCCTTCACAATCATACTTCTTGTGCCTTTTGCAACAGATGTGACAGATCTCAGAAATAAATGTCCACAACTTTCATCAACTTAACTCTAACAAACCATTTTAGAGAGGAAATTGCTTCACTATGTTAAAAGCTCATGATAATGATAACTGCCTATTTAACATTGAATTGAAATCATGTAAGGTTATCAACGCTTTGCTTTTGTTTAGGATTTTAATATACAGGCACTGAGAACACGGGCTTGTTAAATATAAAGATAATACCGTACAAACAAATATGCAAACCTTTCAAGTTACATGATCTAAGAGGTCTGACATGAGATAAATGTACATATAAATTCTTCAGCATGAACCACAGACAAGATGCCTCTTACTCTGGATATATTTTTAAGATGAAAAAATCTATTTTTGCCATGAAGACTGTCCATTCATAAACATAGAATATTACTGTAACTGCAATGAGAAAAAATAAATAAAACAATTTCAGTCCCTTTGCACTTCTTTAACATTATTTTAACAGAGTCTTACATACAAATAAAAGGCCTCGCAAAAAACCCCCACAAGTTTTACTGGTTTACCATCCCTGGTTTAGCACTGCTTGTTTCCACACCAACAAAGACTGCGTGTGACTAGATTGGCAGGCCTGATCCAGCTGGGCTTGACAGCAGAGCACACATGAAAGAAAGGGATGGAGGGATGGAGTGGTGAGAGCAGGGAGAAAAGCGAGGGATGAACAGAAACACACACTGGGATCCTGCTGTTCACAGCAGCAGGTGCAAGGGAGAGGAGGAGGGGGTAGGGGGGTGATGGAGGAGGAGGAGGAGGGGGGTGTACGGACGGTTTTGTGGAAAGGAGAAAAAGAGCATGTGAGCGGGGGAGTGAGGAGGGGGCAACATATGGGTAGCATTCAGTGAATCAAACTCAGTGCCTATAAGCCAATGAGGTGGAGTCCCTGCATGGGTTCCAATAAATGGAATCCCTGTTTGATTTTGCGCTACCATGAGGCTTTTCATTATGATCCACTGAACTTATGCGCTCTGATGACGCTCTGGACTGCGAGAGGCAGCAAAGCCAACACTGACAGCAGCAGGAAGGCTCACACTTAACGGTCTGCTGCCCGCTGTGTGATGGTAAACAGAGGAGATAGCGGCGAGTGGCTGTCTATCGCAAAGACAAATCAAGAAATACCTTTTAGCCAGGTGAAGATTGTGAAGTGTTGCCTGTTACAACCTTTTCATGCAATTCTCAATGTGTGAATGTGGCCACAGCACTCCCCTTTCACACCTGCTGTCTCCTTTTGATGTCACACCCACTTCTGCAATCATGAAATTCAATTTAAAGAAAAACTCTTTAAATGCCACCAAATATAAAGAAAGCTGTACATCCTGCTTTTAATCAATAGTGTTAAATGTGTTTTCAAGAAAATTTGATATATTTTTATGAGAATAGGCTGCAGGTAAAGTTACCAAGGGCAACCTTTTTCATTGGTTATTGTGTTTTTTATTATGGTGTAAAATACGATAACTAACTGACTGAACCAGTGCTAACATCTTTTCTTGCATTCCCCAGAGTTAGCTTGTGCCTTAACAAAGATTTTTCAAAAACCCCAGAGTAGGAGAGATGGAGCGGGGGATATATCAAATTACAGTACATCAGTCTTGAGGAAAAGCATCTTTCTTGAAGACTGGGCGTTGACAGACAGAGAGAGAACAGGCAAGGGAGGATAGCTGCAGATCTCTGCCTTTGATGAGACATAACAATATCCAAATCCCCGACCGCCTCTTATTTAAGTTACTGAGGACTCTAAAAAAGGGAAGTTCTTCCAAAGTCGCTCAGAAGCTTGTGCGCTTTAGGTGAAGGGAGGGAATGGAGGGATCAAGAAGTAGAAGGGTGGGGGAAAGAAGATAATGTTTATGCATTAGATTTTCAAAGCGCTTTTTTCTGCAAGGAAATTCAGATTCAAAGGTGTACTTCTTGCAGGAAGATCTAAAGGATTCTTTCTCCCTCTCCCTGTTATTGCTTGAGTGACAAAGTCTCTGTAGCTTAGCCAGGACTTTGTATGCACATGGTAACTGAGCGTGAGTAGGCCCTACATAGCTACAGTACTGTATATCCACCAAGGGGACTGAGTGATGTATAACTGTATATATTATATATAATATTTTCTACGCTCAAACTACATATTTGACATCAAAGAGAACAGTAACGCTAAAGTAACAGTTCGGCTAGCCTATGAAATGTTACTGTTAATGCAAGTCAAGCACTCTGCCACCCACAAGCAACGCCACTGTGCTCACAATGAAGTCTGAACTGTGTGCCTGCACTTATCACTCCATATTCAAACTCATCGGAGAAATATTAGCTGAGACTTTTTCTAAGTGGAAGTTTGAACTCCAAAACTTCAGAGGCAGAGCACTTTGAAAGAGCTGAAGGAGCGGAGATGAGAACGCGAGGGTGTGTGTGTGCACGCTTGCGTTGGATAGTTGCTGAGCACAGCACTCGTACATACGTGTGATTAAAAATTCAAATGAGCGCCTTTAGAATCGATGGAAGGCTTTGAGGCTCCGTAATGAGGCTGATATATGAAGTTTAAACATTCGGAGCCGCTGGAAGTGCCACCGTGGAAAAAGAGACAGAGAAAGGGAGGGAGGCAAAGAGAAAGGGGAAGATTTGTGGCTTTGATGCCGGGATATCACCGTGGGGCATGGCTGGTTGGCTGGCGTTGGCTGGTACTGGGATCCGGAGCGCTTTCAGAATGTTTGCAATGTTCCCCAAGACATCATTTCGAGCAATCCCTCGCCAACAGTCCAGGACAAACTGGGAGGAAGGACGGAGCAAAGCGGAAGAGAATAAGCAGAAGCGGAGAAATCACGGAGAAAGAGAAAGAGAGAGAGAGAGAAAAGTGAATGGAACCGAAGAGAGTGGATAAGGAGAGGGGTTAAAAGAAGAGTGATCTCAGAGGTAGAGGAGGAGAGGAGGAGAACAATGAGGGTGACAAAGAAGTGGCTTCTATCAGTTCTGCGTATACACCCTTCAATCAGATACACACATGCACACACACAAACACACACACACACACAATAGGGCAAACAGCGAGACGTTTTTTGGTGTGAGGAATTAGAGGTATTAGTTCACATGCTAGTGTGTGTTTGTGCGCATGTGTGTGTGTGTGTGTGTGTGTATGTGTGTTATAGTTCTATCTCTGGAAGCAGTGGGAGTCTAGTGCCACTTTGAACTTGCCTACCATTAAAAGCCTGACAGAGTTTTGAAGAGGCCTATTGAAAGGGAACCTGTGCATTTATGATGTAAATGTATTTTTTCCAACCCTTTCTTCTTCTCCCCTCTTTTTTTTATTTTGACAGCCTTTGAAATTTGTCATATGCACATCCAATTTAACAGGCAGAAAAGACTTCTTTGGCCCCCTTTTTTCTCTTTCGCAACAATCCATTTTCATATCAACTTGAAAGGAATTGGCTGAATATTTTTGCTTGATTTTCTTTAATGTTATCATCACTGTTTCAGTCGCTCAACGTGTTGGAGTTATATTCTTTTAGTCAGGTAATTTTCTGTCAGATTTACTCTCATAACCAATTCTTCAAAGAGGAAAAAACAAGAAATTTATCCAAAAAGGACAACAGTATCTTCAGTCCTCTTGTATTGCTGTCTTTCACTTTAAACCGGCTGTCTTAACCTTTCCTTTCATTTGTGGCACATGTCCCCTTTAACTGCTCTAAATTCATTGGTCAAACTGCATTTTCTGGTGTTTCTTTTAACCCACTTACAGCTCCAGATCAGTGTTTTTATTGGGTCAAGGCAGCATAGATGGTCTCCATTAAATTGCTATTCACAGGCAAGGTATGTTGAAATGATGACAGCGTGAAGAGGATTGTAAAGTCTTAGATGTGGTAAACCTAAAGCACATGCTGCCCAGCCCAGTATTCCCTAAGCTTTATATATGTTAACACACATTTACCCACATTTACATACCTAACCGGTGCCAACTTTCTCTAACCTTGGTCATACCATTACTGAAGAAAGAATGAATTTTAAAATCACTGACAATGGACAGTAACAGAGTCATCCAATGTCAGTCTTCTCTAGGGTTGTAGTTGTGCTCACATATGAAATAGATTTTTTTTTTTAAACTGCTACAAACTCTTAAACTGATATTCATTCAGATGGCTAATATTGCCCAGAGGCACAGGTTCAGGTCATATTCACATCATGAGAGGGTTGAAATGACGATAGAATTTGGCTTCTATGATTGATGAAGTATCTCCTGACTTGGTTATTGACATTAAAGATCCTATACAGCAACCAATGTAGTCGATTTATGCCACATTGTATAATGGCGCTTGTCCACTATACAGTTCTGCTCGACTCGACTTGACTCTACTTGTTTTTTTGCTTTTCCATTAGAGATAGTACCTGGTACCTGGTACTTTTTAGTACATGCTCTGGTGAGGTTCCAAGCTTTCAGAGAGTCGTCACTGAAAGAGTCATGAGCCGTGCGACACAAGAATCAAAACCTGGCATTACAGCAATTCGTTTCTCTTCTCTTGCTTTGTGTGTGACGAAAGGCACAGACCAAGCAGCAAGTACACCATCGCCTTGATGTCCTCTATTGTATGTGTTTGTGTCATGTATAAAACAAAGTCACAGCAGTTCACCCAGCCATGCTATGACGACCCCTCTCACGTTGAGGAGGCACTATGAAGTAATTGAAAAGGTTGTTCCTGGTACTAAACCGAGTTGAGTCGAGCCGAGTCGAGCCGAGAAGTGCTAGAACTGTATAGTTGAAAAGTATCAGCTACTGCAGAATTTCACAGTTCAATCACTGTGTGTTAAAGGTACAATGAGGAACTTTTGACCACAAGAAGCACTATAGAGCAATGTTTTTATGAGCGGGCCCCTGTTTAGTTATCATGCATAAAAAATCACATACAAATACCAAAACAGTTTTGCAATGTGGTTCACATCCTTATGTTGGTTTCATGCTATACCACTGACTGACATTTGATGGCCTTTATGCAGCACTGAATGAATTAATGTGGCAACAAAGAAAATTAAGAAGAAGACAAGTGAGCTAGAAAATATTTATGTGTGATGGTGTAAATGTAATTGGCTTTGCAAATGTTTCATGAAGAAGTAAATGCACTCAACATGTTTATTGGATTTTAAGGATACACACAATGGTACTAAATCCTGGAAGTAACAAGAAGGGGGCTCAAGTCAAATATCCTGCTGACTGAGCATAGTATAAATGGCCTTAATCATGACTTCCTGTCCCTTGACTTTGGATTGAGTAGTAAATGCTACAGCAGATGAAAGACGTAGTCAAAGTCATTTCTACCTTGCATGTGTGTGTGTGTGTGTGTGTGTGTGTGTGTGTGTGTGTGTGTGTGTGTGTGTGTGTGTGTGTGTGTGTGGCTGGGCCGGTACAAAGCTCCCAGCTGGACACAGCAGTGTTGATGAGAGATGATAGTTAAGGCATTAGAGTCCGGGGAGGTGGGGGTGGCTGGTGGACTTGACGTGGTAGTGTTAAAGAGTGTTCTGGAGGGGGTTCAAGACAGCTGGAAGCCGGCCGTGCTTCACTGGCTTTCCCACCTGTCAGTAACCCCCCCATACACACATGCACACGCACACACACACACAAGCAACACACAACTTAAATATGAAGATATATGCGAAGATGTGGGCTCACTCACACACAGGCATTGATTAAAAGGTGCAAAGGGCAACTAAAATTCCCAAGTTGCTTATTCCAAGCCTTACCATACAATAAATTATTGCAACTTCCACAACTTGTTCTGTCAGAAACTATCTACTTGTGTACATTCTTTTTCCAGAGCTGTCAGCCTGTTTTGATGTAAATAATATATTGTGCAGCAATGCAAGTGGAGGCCAACATCTCTTCTGGTACATAAAATGTACTTTATCACTGATTCTATACTCAAAATAAAACAAAATCTAGATATATATCACAAACTTTAAAATTCTTATAATTACGCTGTCACTTCTTATTCCTTGTCATTATTTCTACCTACAAAAAGCATCAAGATATGCTCAGACTGCATTTGTACAACCAGAGCTATATACTGTATACAATAGTATGGTGTGGTGACAAGTACAGCAACACTTTTAGACATGAGATACCTATTAGAGCTGATGTGTCTTACTTCACTGGGGGACCACCTATAGGTTGAGAAAGCTACTTTGTGCTGTATCCTTCACTTATTCTCTCTCACACACACACACGCTGTGTTGTTGTGCCCATCCGTGGTGGCTGAGTCTTAATAAAGCCTAATCCCTGCCGTGCGTTCTCTCTCTGTTCTACAACTCCTGCTGGTCGTCTGTCTCAAGAGTGCTGTAATTTACTGTCACAGAACTCCTCAAACCGGCCACCACACAGTGCGCTGAGGGGGACCGCATAGGTAACACAGATCACCGTCAAAAAGAAGAGGAAAAAAAACATTCCTACTCCCACCCCCCCTCCTGGAAAGAAGAATAGTCTTAAAAAATAATGGGGAGGGGAGTTGTTTTTCACAGACTCAAACACAAACAGCAGTTCGCTCAGCTTTGTTTAGGTTCCCTCTTCTTTTTTTTCAGAGAAGAGAAAAGAAAGGGGGGAAAAAATTGCTAGGTGGTTGTCAACGGCTGAAGCTGCAGCTGCACCTGGCATCGTGCGACTGGTCTTTGATCACTTGTCGAGTGAAATTCCGCCACTGGATTAAAGTGAAGGAGGGGGCAACAGAGGGTGGGAGGACTAGAAAGAGTGACAAAGGAGGAAAATAGAGAGAGGACGACTTGTCTGAAACGTAGGCCTGTGTGTTTTGAGGCTTTAATGTTGCATGCACTGCCCTGTTGGCTGTAATTCAAATCAGCATGAATTGTTGAATATGTCTAAAGCAAACCTACTCTATATTACTTACTGCACAACCTTTGTGTTTGGACTTGTATGCAGAGTAATGAATGTCACCTCTGCCAGTCCAGAGTCTCAAGTATTTGAACACCTTTGGTTATGATTCTGTTACTCATAGCAAAAGTTTTGTGCTCACCAACATATTGGATATAGTGTACATACTGAGACGAGAGTAAAGGGGAAAAGAAGAAAGTGAGACAGGGAGGGGATCAAATCCAGATGAAAACTTTCCCCTTGAAGAGGCCCGAGAGAGTACTTCTTCATGAGATTCATGATTCTGTGTGCATTGTGTTCACATTGATAAGTAGACAACATACACACACAACTAATTCATTCATTCATTCATTCATTCATTCAATCAATTATTGAATTTTAAGTAATTTAGGGGGTTATTATAAAGGGTTATTTTCCCCCAAATTACAACCCCGCCCCCCATATTTTGTCAGTAATCTGAAGCTGTGTAGTTGTTTTGCTTTTATTTATCCAGGTTGGGGATCTCTTAACCATCCTATTGTCTTCCTGTTGACTGTGTAACTTTTGTCCTCCCGGTTTTGTGTATAAAGCATGAGGTATAAATTATCATCCAATTCTGTGCCAACTTCATTTCAACTTATTACCACAGGTTTAACACATATCTTTGGAAATTATCATCAGTAGGCCTCATTTAAATGAAGTTATACCTAATTTTTTAGTTAACGTCTGTTGTCCTCCCGGGTCAAAATTGCCTTTTAACAACCAGAGCTTTCATTGCAAGTTTTGGGACTTTGAGCACCATCAACAAAATTCCATTCACATCCATTGTTTTGGGAAGGAGGAAAACATATCATAGAAAAATATTGCAAAATCTGGGCTGATGAAACAAAAACTGTGTGGCTAGATACCATGAAAGATGAAAATATGTTGTTGTCATCACGTCAGTAAACTGAAAAGTTCTACTTTTATTTTGGCTCAGGCCTCGTCATGGCACAATCACAATGAGGCCAGCTGTGCCTGAAAGGACATCTGTGCTCTTAAACCAGTCTGATTGTTTCCTTGAATAATAGATACTGTACTGTTAGGATTGTTTGACTTCCCTGTGACCTCCTCATAAGAGAGGCTGTGTTGTGTGACAGGTGACGATCACAGACTGTAACCCTACTGTGTGAATGTAAAGCACCAGTTAAGACCCTCTTTCAAACATGCCAGGACATCCAAGCTAAACTGTTAGTGATACCGAGTTAACACCTAGCGTGGGAGCCATGACAGAGCACCATTGCTTTGAATGGTGGGAGCGACCTTGACTGAAGCACTAGGAATTCCCTCCACTTGACAGCTGGCTCTCACGTACGCCCTTGACTTAGCATGTGCTAATGCTGTCAGAGATGTTTGGGAAGAGAACTGCTGGTATGCTAATCTGCGCTATGTTTGCCACAAGGCTAAGCTGAGCTGTCCATGCCATGTACAGGGAGGTGTTGACAGTAGTGCTACCAGTTGTTCTATCCTCCACTGGGGTGGTACTGGGAGATGAAAGGGACTAAAGATTTCCCAGGTTGCCGTGGACAGCCACAGCAACTGGGTAAGTTGATGATGGGAGGGGTGGTAGTCATGGCAGCTGCTTCGATGGCGATATCGCAATGGGGGTCCACTCGTATAGGACGTGCAAGCTACAGTAATACAGTCACATACCCACATATACAGTATTTCAAAAGTATGAGGGTTTTTGTAAAACACAAGTCCTATTATTGTCTTCACAGCACTTTAATAAAGTTCATTTACACGTCAACTGTCACTAACATGAATACATTAAAGAAAGAAGTGACAGAATGTACCTTCCTCAGGAAACCACAGATGATATAAAGAATAAATTCCTGCATTATTAAAGGAATAATGTTCCTGAATATATAGTCAGGCCAGAAAGACTTTAGCCTTTAAACCTAGGTCTTTAAAAGGTTTTTTAAAGCAGTGATATGTATGAATATTTATGTTCATAAGCATTTGGTGGTCTGTTATCAAGTACATCACATACAAGTGATAGTTTTAAAGTCAGAGTACCAGTTAACACGGAGAGCAACATTCTGACCTTGAATTAAACAAATATAACTTTATGAAAATTTGAGTCAAAGTTTGAACTTTTTGTTTACCATTAGATCTGAGTAAAACAGGCCGACACACTGGGACACACCCTACAGTCAAATATGAGGGGGGAAATATTCGGATTTGGCGATGAGTCTCTGGTTCCTGATGTGGTGAAAAAAATCAGCTTCCATGGACCATAAAAAGGACCAACTCTGACCTGCAGAGACAAGTTATTCATTCTGGAGAGAATTTGTTTATTGAGTTTGTTGTTTAGGTTTATTGTTTCATTCATTATATTGTTATTCTTGTCGTGTTTTATTATTTTGTTTTTATTTTTATTTTTGCATGTTTGAAATGAAACTATCTAACTTAATTAAACATTCAATTTTCAACAGGACATTTACCCTTAAGGTGCACCATATGCCAGCACTGTTTTAGGTCCAAGGAAGAGCAAGGAGGGCTTCTGACCTCAAACCTCCTAAATATCTTTTGGGATATTTGAAAAGGGAAACAGAAACAGAAATATGTCTACCATCAATAAAATAGTCAACATCGCTAATTGCATTTAAGTATTGAGAAATCTTTATTTTTATTCACCTTCTTTTAAATTTCAGCAAGACTACAGGAAACCTCATGGTCAATGCTTAAACTTTGAAGTTACTTACCAAATTGCAATTCCTTGCCTGGGCCAGCAGATGGAAGCAGACACAACTCATACAAATCTTGTGTCTTGATCCTCTTTCTGTGAACAGGCTCTGAAAATGTTAAACTGTTAAAATTAGGCCCATTTCAACAGAATTTGGAATTTATCAATGAGCCAAAGGTTTCATTTTGATAATGGTAACGTATGGTAATGATAACTCACACTAGCCGATTGCATTAATGCAAGTGTGTGTGCAAAGAACAGAGAAAAGAAAGTTACAGTGTAAAAAGACTATAGTAAATTTTCACTATAGTGAGTCCTGGACTAAAAACTGTAGATTATTTAAAGCACATAAATAGTCTTTGCTGTGGCTCATCTTGTTAATAGCTGTAGCTCATGCTGTAAACTTTATATTATGGATATCATAATGACTTTATATAGTTGTAAATATGTAAAGAGACTGACAAAACATTGTTAATAAAAAATTACATAAGAGATTTTGACATGTCAAAGTTGTCAATAATAAAATAAATGATGGCTGAATTGAAATACATTTAGCTGCTTCAGTTTCGGGGTCCTGGTGTTGTGCATGCTGGCTCAATGTCACATTGTCATGACTTACTGGGAGTGGGACACTTGAACAGAACAAAGCCATCATTAATAGTATTAGTAATACCTGTGCTTTTTCTACCATAACAGGTGAAAATGTCTTGCTGTGAAAATTAGTCTTTAGGTGAAAAAGTAGAATCCAGGCCTTTATTTTGGTTTTTGTTTGACCAATTCATAATATGAAATATTGCTTGAATGTTAACTATATTATTAGTCAACATATCTATGCTATTATATTGTTTTGATTGTGCAAATTAGTCAGTGCTATATGCCCTACAGTAGTTTCTGTATCCAAGGAAATGTCCTTTTAGGTGCATGTGTGTGTTACGGTTATGTTTGTATTTTTGTGTACAACTTTTTGTGCATGTGTGTCTGCATGCATGTGTAGTCATGCAAGGGTGTGGTAACCTCTAAAAGCCCTCTCCACCTCGCCTTGGCTCCATGGGAACCTGCGCGCAGCTAATCCTCCTTTTGGCTGGAGAGGGCTTCTCCAAACAAATCCTCTAGCTCTAAGACCCACTGCCCCTCAAGTGGGCTCCTGGCTCTCTTTGCCAAGCCTCACCAAAAAACCTCTTTCCTTTCTTCTCTTTTCTCATATGCTTCACATAAAACAGCTACCTACCATGAGGCAAATCCCCTCGTCTCTGTCTCTTTTCTTCTAGGAGCGAGGGAAGGAGAAAGGAATGGGGTGTGGATAAGCCAGGCCAGCAGGAGATTGTCAAGTTGAAGAACTAAGATGACCTGTTTTGGAAGAGGGGGCGAGTCTGAATAATGTGTGGTAGTAAAGGGGTCATTGTTTGATACCAGGCAGGAGGAAAGTGGGGATAAAGGGGTGGATCTAAATGCTTTAATGTGACACCTTCTGCTTTACTGTATTATGTATCATCTATTACAGTATAATATAAAAATGTACTTGTGTATCTTTACTGCCGATCCTGTCTCCTTGAAATTACATTTGTATTGGCTACACTACTAAAATGCAACAGAAAATACATCTTGAAGGAAACATAAAGCCACTGCAATAATGTTTTCTGTCAACATTATGATGAAATGTTCATCGCTGTATCTGGCAAAATACATATAAGTAAAATATTTATTGATAATGCATTTCATTTATTTTCTGCCAAACTATCAGATTTACAGAATTATGTCCGCTGGTATTGAATATAGCATTATTACACTCTTAAAGTTTATGTTTAGGAACTAGCATTGCTCAGTTAAGGTAAGGATTAATATGGAAAAAAGTCTTCAATAACTGGAAGCACAAGACACAATGTGTTTATTAAAATGTAACCATAACTATGATAATTAATTTATCTTAACTGAAGTGCATTTTTTGGGACACAGCATGCAAATCCCAGTCTACCTTTAACGTCAGTGCCATATATGTGAAGTGTAATGTAAAGTTTCATTAACATTCATTATACAAGAAGGATTTAGATCAGATCCTTCAGATTTTACTCAATGTCTTCTTAGAACATGATGTGGAGCTTTTGGGAAATACATCTGTTTATCTATTTGCTTTATTGCTGAAATGTACATTAATATTATTGCTATGACTGCACAGTAAATAGAAAGTTACCAGCCTTTATAGCCTTTGTGCAGTTAATACACCCTTGTGGCATTACACAGCTTCATACTTTCAACAGTGTTTTTTTCAAGCCTGTCAACCCAAGGACAACACAGTGTGTGCATGACTGATGCATGCTGCTACTGTATACAGTGACAAACCTTTGATGACTAGTGATGGACACACACATCCACAAACAAAATCCACAAGTTACTTGTTCCATGCAGGTGATTTAATTAGTATTGTGGATCAAAGATATGTATGTCTTATGAAGATATATTGATTTAAATTGCTGGTACTTGTTTGACATCCCGAAGTCTTGCCTGCCAATATAATCTATTAGAATCTAACAAGTTTTATATTTATGCAACTACATTCACATATTTTTACTTTCTTCACATAAGATGAGATGAGATAAGAGTTTGATGGGTTTTTGCAGAAATGTATTACCATTGTGCAGATAGGAAAAATGGAGAAATGTAGCTAACAAGGGATGGTTGAAAGCATGTGAAACATACATGTAGCAATAAATATACCAATGTGTCAAGACTTTTATATTGATTTACCTTTTTTATCTCCCTTTTCTATTTCTCAAGACTCAACCAATCACATTACTTTCCAAAATGAGTTAAGAGCGTAACATATACGATTACAAAATAAACAGTACCTCTTAAAATACAAAATCCCACAGACACTTGCATTGTCTTTGTTGATGCTTTATTGGAAAATATTGTAACATACATGTTAAAAAGAAAGAAGCAAACAAACTGCATTATCAAAGTTTCTCAAAAACATAATTTGGTATTCAATTTGACTTTTTACAAAGATATGGAATTATTTTGCACACAGAAGTCAAAGAAAAAGAAAAGTAATAGATGCAAACAACTACTGCAAAACATTAATCGTAAACCCAAATCGTAATATCATTCATCATTCCATGTCACTTCAGCTCAACAGCTGGCCTAAACTTGAGAGATTTAGCACGCTGCTTCCCTGTCTCTCCAAGAAGGACCCCATTTCTGGTGTAGAAGACCTTGGCCAGGGTGGAATTCAGAGGGGAGGGTATGTACTCCTGACACTGGTTACCACCAAGGCTTGGCGCACACACTACTTTATACGTAAAGAAGAGATTGCCATGATTTAATGTGCAGCTGTCACTCACCTTCCCCTTATGCAGATAAGTGGAGCACTTGCCAAGCAGATCATTGTTCGAGGAAGAATCCTCATCATAAACACTGAATCTAAGCTTGCTGTCCATGCTGATGTCGTGAAACACAAACGTCTCTGTCCACCTAGGATTATCATCGTTTGGAATAACGACAGTGCGCTGTACCCGGTCACCACATTTAACCTCCACTAAAGCATCTGTCTGAGTCGTCACATCACCATACAGTCCTTCTGCATGCAGATTGTAAACTGTTAATGTTGCAAGACCTTTCCCAGTAGCACAGCAGTTTGACTTCACATTCTGATTATTGTTACAAACACAAGCACAAGGATCCCTTTTGTTAGATCTGTGCCCAATTTGACATGTCTCTGAGCATTTTTTCAACACTGCATTTTTCTTGATGTACTTCTCCACCTCTTGCTTCAGTCCGGCACTGGCTGGATGACCACTTGGCAGTATGGTGTGCAGAGGCTTTATGTTGTAGCGGACCACATCAGGCGTTTCTTTCAGTGAGTTAAGCCAGGTATTATAGACAGAGGGGCCTGACTGCCCTTGAAAGAGGACATCATCTCCAACTAGGTTTCCACCAATTACCTCTGTTGTACGCTCATTAAACATGCTGCTGAAACTTGGGATAGAGAGCTTCTTCTTCTTTGCCTCACAGTGTTGTATCATTGGCTTATTGCTGTTAGGATGTGCAAACGCAGCCGAGGCCTCAACTGACAAACAATCTTTGACCTCTGTCTCCGACAGTCCATTCATGGTTGCCTGGCATGTCCTAAGAGCAGTGACTGTCTTTATTTCCCCTCCCAGAGACACTTGTGTGATGTAATGTGTGCCAAATCTATTAATTAGATTGCGGTATAATGGCTCTGTTTTACTTGAATATGAAGGAAGGGAGCTGACGGCTGATTCAAACTCAGAACTCAGGGGAGGTTTTGCTGCCAGTCTGTAGCTGTAAAACAGAGAGATCAAATAAATTGTTGCCATTCACAATGAAATATCATTTAGATGTTACTGTCACTGTTGTTTTGTTTAAGGCCCTATTGCTGTCGAAATGGATTGCTGTACTTACCATCTCACTCTTAATTAACTACAGTTTTGGGATGTAGGTTAAGCAAAACTGTAAAGTTACCTGAACAAATCAATTCAATGTTGTTCACAAACTCACCGGTAGAAGTTACAGTCAACAGAATGGCGGAAGAAGCTATAGTGGTCTTCTTTTGACTTTCCCATGGCAAAGGTTGATTCTTTAGAATGGGAACCTCCATGGATCGGCTCAAAGACGTTGCTGGGTTTTACCTTAAAATTAAGGTCAGTTTCCCAATCATTGGTCACAGCTGAGGTGGAATCATTGACAAAAGCTTCAACGGAGTCATAATCAATACTGGAGACTCTTAAACTGCACTGTGGGAGGCTTGTCCAATCCTCTACAGCAATGGGGACCTTCTGGTTCTCATTGTTCATGTAGCGGTTACGGTATAGCCTGCAAGCACCATTGTCAAGTTTCCATGTTTCAGTGTCGATGACATAGGCACCTTTCCGTTGCATCTTGACGATGTCGAAGCCTTCCCCACCCAGATTGTAACCAGGGACGAATTGAGCCTTCTGACACTGTTGTGGTGTACCAATGAAGCTTGATGACAGACACAGAGGACTCCATGCCCACCACAGGAGCAAGAGCTGCCACATCACTGTCATCTGTATGAAAGATACAAAAAGTAGACAGAAAGACATGCACATAAAATCAACTGAACAAATGCAAACACTTTGAAATTTACAGTTTTAGTACTAATCGACAATTTCTTTCCAGCAGTTATGAAGATTTTACTCATCATAAACTTCTGGTAAAAAAGAAGAAGTGTGCTGAAGTGTCTTACCTTAACTGCAGACAGACAGCTTTTTTCAGTGGCTTTCAAAGGACCTAACTTATAGTCTAGCTGTCCTGGAGGTGGATTCTTTACTGCCGACGTTTTAACAAGTTTTATTTTTAACCAGCTGCAGTCACATGTTTTTTTACTTACTTCCCCACATATTAAGATGAGATGTTAAAGGAAAGGTTCTTTCATTAAATGTTTATTATCACTACATGACTAAAATATTTCATTGTGATTGAGCTATAGCATTGGTTAAAAACAAAAATAAAAATAAACATTCCACAAAAAAGAGATTGCAGCATTGACAGGACAGCCTATCTACTACCTATAAGACAAAAATATGTCATTTATTCAATCTCCTCTCCCAAGCTCCACTGAAAAAATATTTTAAAATCATTTGTTCTTTCTTAAAACAAAACAAAAAAAACATTCAACATGAAGGAAACTGTAACAACTGAGGTTTTACAAGAGTGGAGTCCAGTAAAACATAGAATGAACTTCATTTACGTGAATGATTTGTGGTAGTATCAATGATAAGGTCAAATGACAGATTCACCCAAATATGCAAACCGATTTATTTCAGTCATGGAGAAACTGCGTCTCTCTTTTACATGGTAATCATCTCGTTTTAAGATGAATACTATGTATAATAAAGATTTGTTTTTAATGAAATTTGTCAAATGAGTCAACAAATTAATAACTTCAAGATTTATGCAGATGTTTTTGCAGATATAAGGACTGGGATGCATTCCTTGTGACATTTCTCGAATAAATGTCATTTCAAAATGTCATTTATTTTCTGAAATGTGACTTGAGACGAAGATTTTTTAACAGAAGTATTAATTATGTATTATCAATTAGAGTGTGTAGTTCATAAGAAATTGACATTAACCAGGCAGATAGGGTCTAATCAAAGATACTATCAAGTTGTATTATGGTAATCAGCATTTATGGAGCTTGACCCTGAACCCTGACTTTTACTAAAAGTCAGGACATTTGATCTTCTAATTTTGTTTTTTGTAATCTGTTCCCAGATATGATGTACCAAAAGAAAGAGGATCTCAAAATATATTTTCTCTTGGATTGACTTGAATTTGAAATGGTTTCTTGCTTCTGGAATGGATGCCAGAAATCAAGTCAATCCCACCTTTTTGAACACTGTGAACAGCAGCAGAACATGTTTGAACATCCTGTGAACCTCCTCTTTTGAAAAGATTTATCATTGTTTGGCTGAGCTAAAATATTTGGGAAATAAATGCTTCATTTTTAAGGGGGAGCATTAAGGATCAGTGCTTGTCAATGCCGCATTACAACAAGAGTGAAAGTGCTCTGTTTTTTTTCCAAACTTCCAAAGGCATGCAGGTTGGTGGAATAGAAGTTGAAATTGTCCAAGTATTAACCCTTAGATAGATAACCTGTCCAGGTTGTGTACCCCCAAACTCCTGTGACCCTGAAAAGAATAAGCAAATAAAGAAAAGGTATGTATAAATGAATTATGTCTAGAGCTATTGAGAAGCTTCCACTGATGGTCATGTGTGAAACAAAAAAAGTTTGTTTACAAATGAAAAGATACCCAAAAACAAAATGTACAAAAAATTAGGCGATGCATCAAGAGTGAGAGTTCACACCAGCATTTCTCACCTCACCCTTACAAGCTGACCAACACCTTGTTTGTGATCACAGGGTGTTGTTATGCTGACCTTTAGATAAAAATGCGGTACCGTGGCTGTCTGTGGCTCTACAAACTTGTTGCACATCTTACCATCTGTTGATAGAAAAACATGTGTGGGAATTCACAAATTGCAGGATGCCAGTGTGCAGTAATGGGTGGTGCTGTTCACACGTACAAATTGTACATAGCTGATGAGGGCAAGTGAGTCCAACTGATGATAACCGCAGCTTGAAATTGTCTTTTAAAGTAAATATAATTGAAATTGTTTTGGTATTTTTCAAAAGCAAAAAGAGGCAAAGTGAAAAATCATCTCTACAAATGGAACTGAATCAACTAGAAATATAAAATACAAAATAATTGTAAAAGTATTCATCTTATTAAACTGAATTTATTAGAGATTGCAGCTATGAGTCTTTATGAATATCTCTGTTTCACCATTAACTATTATTTTGTTGCCACTTCTGAGTAACCCTCTATAGTCTGCTGCAGAGAAGCATCCACACAGCTCTGCCAGGCTACATGGAGGGGCTGCTGCATCTCTGCCAGCTCCTAAGCAACACAGTGTTTAGAGTGATGTCCAAAAAGCTCAATTCTGGTCCCATCAGATCACAGAAGCATCTTCTTTGTTTCAATCTACAGAGGTTTGTTCTTTCCCACTCTGCCGTAAAGCTGCGACTAGTGTTGAATGTACAGTGTCTCCCATCTCAGCCATGAAACCCTGCAGCTACTTCAAATATGCCATATGTCTCTTGGCCGCCTTAATTTCATTTATTTTCTGCCATACTATCAGATCTTACAGAATTATGTCCGCTGGTATTAAATGAAGCAGTATTACACTCTTAAATTTATGTTTAGGCACTAGCATTGCTTGGTTAAGGTCAGGATAATTATGGAAATATTTCCCAGTAACTGGAAGTACAAGACACAATTTGTTTATTAAAATGTAGGTTATCTGGTCTACACATTTTATCTAATTAGTTTGAGCTGTAAAAGGACCAAAATGTCAAAATGATACATTGCGGTGTGTGGAGATGATCATATAGCCTTTATAGTCTTTTTGCAGTTAATACGCCCTTATGGCATTACACAGCTTCATACTTTCAACAGTGTTTTTTTAAGTCTGTCAACCCAAGGACAACACAGTGTGTGCATGACTGATGCATGCTGCTACTGTATACAGTGACAAAGCTTTGACGACCAGTGATGGTCACACACATCCACAAACAAAATCCACAAGTTACTTGTTTCATGCAGGTGATTTAATTAGTATTGTGGATAAAAGATAAATAGCGGGTACTTGAAGGTTTGACATCCCGAAGTCTTGCCTGCCAATATAATCTATTAGAATCTAACACGTTTTATATTTATGCAACTACATTCACATATTTTTACTTTCTTCACATAAGATGAGATGAGATAAGAGTTTGATGGGTTTTTGCAGAAATGTATTACCATTGTGCAGATAGGACAAATTGAGAAATGTAGCTAACAAGGGATGGTTGAAAGCATGTGAAACATACATGTAGCAATAAATATACCAATGTGTCAAGACTTTTATATTGATTTACCTTTTTTATCTCCCTTTTCTATTTCTCAAGACTCAACCAATCACATTACTTTCCAAAATTAGTTAAGAGCGTAACATATCAATACTGGAGGTATGTCCAAATGCAAAGCACCCTGTCTCAATGGTTAGGTGGTCCGCTTACCTGCCCTACAGGTAGCCCAATTGAAGAACTGCTGATTAGATCGAGTTCAGGTAAGGGCATTACTCCTAAGATCAATGATTTATTACAGGAACAACTATGTGACCCTTTGCTCAAGGTTAAAAAACACTGGGCAGGGGACCTGGCCATAGACATATCTCCTGAGGATTGGAAATCATGTTAAGATAACATTGATACAATATACAAAGAAATGGGTAATAGATTTATTCAACTGAAAATAATACATAGATGGCATCGGACGCCAAAACAACTTTATAAATGGAACTTAATACCAGCAGACCCTTGCTGGAGATGTGACAGGAGTGGTGCTTCTATACTACATATACTCTGGACATGCCCAGCACTTTAGGACTGGTGGAATAACATTAATCAGATTATGTTTGAAGTCTTGCACAAAAGTTTCCAAATCTCTGCAAAACTGGCTATCTTGGGATCGACCACTGAGCTTCAGGACAATGACTTTTCGTGCTTTGAGAAAAGATGGATTATTTTGGCTCTAACAACAGCTAAACGGATACTACTAAGACACTGGAGGAAAACATACCCCCCCCCCCCCTCCTTATGAAAAATGGTTTTGTTCATTTTGTTTTGTTTTCATACTACACTCATTTACAATAGGGAGCATATTTCTGACCTAGACGGTTACCTGATTAAGTGAATTGATCTTTCCCTGCCTGTATTATTTGTGTGTTAAACTTCAATAAAAAAGTGTGCATTACAAAAAAAAGAGCGTAACATATATGATTACAAAATAAACAGTACGTCTTAAAATACAAAATCCCACAGACACTTGCATTGTCTTTGTTGATGCTTTATTGGCAGATATTGTAACATACATGTTAAAAAGAAAGAAGCAAACAAACTGCATTATCAAAGTTTCTCAAAAACATAATTTGGTATTCAATTTGACTTTTTACAAAGATATGGAATTATTTTGCACAGAGAAGTCAAAGAAAAAGAAAAGTAATAGATGCAAACAACTACTGCAAAACATTAATCGTAAACCCAAATCGTAATATCATTCATCATTCCATGTCACTTCAGCTCAACAGCTGGCCTAAACTTGAGAGATTTAGCACGCTGCTTCCCTGTCTCTCCAAGAAGGACCCCATTTCTGGTGTAGAAGACCTTGGCCATGGTGGAATTCAGAGGGGAGGGTATGTACTCCTGACATTGGTTACCACCAAGACTTGGTGCGCACTCTACTATGTAGGAGAAGAAGAAGGTACCATGATTTAACATGCAGTTATCACTCACATGCCCCCTACGCAGATCAAATGAGCATTTACCAAGCGGATCACTGTTCCAGTAAGTATCTTCATCATAAACACTGAATCTAAGCTTGTTTTTCTTGTTGATGACAATAGGTCCAAATGAAAATTTCTCTGACCATTTAGGATTATCATTGTTTGATATAATGGCAGTGCGCTTTACCTGGTCACCATATTTGACCTCCACTGAGCCATCAGTCTGAGTCCACTTATCACCATACAATCCCTTTGCATAAAGCCCGAAAACTGATAATGTTGCAAGACCTTTCCCAGCAGGACAGCAGTTTGACTTGACATTCTGATTACCGTTACAAACACAAGCACAACGATCCCTGTTGTTAGATCTGTGCCCAATTTGACATGATTCTAAACATTTTTTCAACACTGCATTTTTCTTGATGTACTTCTCCACCTCTTGCTTCAGTCCGGCTCTGGCTGGATGACCACTTGGCAGTATGGTGTGCAGAGGCTTTATGTTGTACTGGACAATATCAGGTCTTTTTTTCAATGAGTTAACCCAGGTATTATAGACAGAGGGGTCTAATTTCCCTTGAAAGAGGACATCATCTCCAACTAGGTTTCCACCAATTACCTCTGTTGTACGCTCATTAAACATGCTGCTGAAACTTGGGATAGAGAGCTTCTTCTTCTTTGCCTTACAGTGTTGTATCATTGACTTAATACTGTTAGGATGTGCAAATGCAGCCGAGGCCTCAACTGACAAACAGTCGTTGACCTCTGTCACCGACAGTCCATTCATGGTTGCCTTGCAGGTCCTGAGAGCAGTGACTGACTTTATTTCCCCTCCCAGAGACACTTGTGTGATGTAATGTGTACCGTATGTATCAATGAGATTGCGATATAATGTCTCTGTTTTACTTGAATATGAAGGAAGGGAGTTGGCAGCTGATTCAAACTCATGATTCAGGGGAGGTTTTGCTGCCAGTCCATAGCTGTAAAACAGGGATCAAATTATTGTCAGTCACAATGAAATATCATTTAGATGTTACTGTCACTGTTACTGCTGTTTGTTTTAGGCCCTATTACTGTCTTATTGATTTGCTGTACTTTCCATCTCACTCTTAATTAACTACAGTTTGGGATGTAGGTTTAGGTTAGGTTAGGTAACAAAACTGTAAACTAACTAAACAAATCAATTCAATGTTGTTCACAAACTCACCGGTAGAAGTTACAGTCAACAGAATGGTGAAAGAAGGTATAGCGGTCTTCTTTTGACTTTTCCATGGCAAAGGTTGATTCTTTGGAGCGGGAACCTCCATAGATTGGCTCAAAAACTGTGCTGGGTTTTACCGTCAAATTAAGGTCAGTTTTCCAATCATTGGTCACAGCTGAAATGGAATCATTCATGATAGCTTCAACAGAGTCATAAACTATACTAGAGACCCTTAAACTGCACTGCGGGAGGATTCTCCAGTCCACTACAGCAACGGGGACCTTCTGGTTCTCATTGTTCATGTAGCGGTTACGGTATAGCCTGCAAGCACCATTGTCAAGTTTCCATGTTTCAGTGTCGATGACATAGTAACCTTTCCGTTGCATCTTGACAATGTCGAAGCCTTCCCCACCCAGATTGTAACCAGGGACGAATTGAGCCTTCTGACACTGTTGTGGTGTACCAATGAAGCTTACACTGGATGACAGACACAGAGGACTCCATGCCCACCACAGGAGCAAGAGCTGCCACATCACTGTCATCTGTATGAAAGATACAAAAAGTAGACAGAAAGGTATGCATGAAATTTACAGTTGCAGTACTAATTGACAATTTGTTTCCAACAGCTAAGAAGAAGATGATAACATTACTCAACATAAACAGCTGGTAAAAAAGAAAAAAACTCAAGTGTCTTTCTTACCTTAACTGAAGACAGATAACAAGCTTTTCTTCAGTAGCTCTCAAAGGCGTACCTATACTATAATATTGCTGTCCTGGAGGTGGAGTCTTTGCTGCCAATGTAATCTATGACATTTTATTTTTAACCAGCTGCAGTCACATGTTTTTTTACTTACTTCCCCACATATTAAGATGAGTCAGGAAAGGAAAGGTTCATGTATTAAATGTTTATTATCACTGCATGACTGAGACATTTCATTGTGATTGAGCTATAGGGCTGGATAAAAACATGTAAAAATAAAAATGAACATACCACAAAAAAGAGACTGCAGCATTGACAGGACAGCCTATCTAATACCTATAAGACAAAATGTTTTCATTTATTGAATCTCCTCTCCAAAGCTCCACAGAAAAAACAAACGCATATTTTAAAAACATCCAACATGAAGGAAACTTCAACAACTCATGACATTTCACAAAAAACGGAGAGTGCAATAAAACATTGAATCAAATTCATTAACATCACTTCATGAACGATATGTGTAACAATGATAAGGTCAAATGATTTACCCAAATATGCAAACTGATTTATTCCAATTCCAGTGATAAAGAAACTGCATATTTCTCTTTTACATGTCAAATAAAGATCTGTTTTACTATAGTTTGTCAAAATGAGTCAACAAATAAAATAACTTTATTCATGCAGATATTGTTGCAAATATTAGGACTAGGATACATTGCTTGTGACATTTCTCGAATAAATGTCATTTCAAAATGTCATTTATTGTCTCAGATGATACTTGAGACGAAGATTTTTTTAAGAAGAAGTATTAATTATGTGTTATTAATTAGAGTGTGTAGTTCATAAGAAGGCATTTACCAGGCAGATAGGGTCTAATCAAAGATACTATCAAGTTGTATTATGGTAGGAATCAGGATTTATGGAGCTTGACCTCTAGTTTATTCAGTCGTCTGCAGACGGACTCCTTCTGTCTCAAGCGTGAGATGGAAAAGCGAGCCCCGAGCAGAGGAAACAGAAACAGTCAGATTATATACAATACATTATCATAGAAAGGAAGACATTGTTCTATCAACAGAACAATGTCATCACAATAGGCACGTCATCACGTGTATACAATCAGGACAATAGTTACTCAGCACATTATAACATACATGATGTTCCATCAAAGTTCAATGATGTTCACTAAATCAGCATTTCATGGCATGGTCAGCAGATTATGACACACACACATACATCTAATCTTATAACATAATTACTCATTTGATCAGACAAGATGAATAATAAGAATTTCCATTACACCCTGAACCCTGACTTTTATTAAAAGTCAGGACATTTGATCTTCTAATTTTGTTTTTGTAATCTGTTCCCAGATATGATGTACCAAAAGAAAGAGGATTTCAAAATATATTTTCTCTTGGATTGACTTGAATTTGAAATGGTTTCTTGCTTCTGGAATGGATGCCAGAAATCAAGTCAATCCCACCTTTTTGAACACTGTGAACAGCAGCAGAACATGTTTGAACATCCTGTGAACCTCCTCTTTTGAAAAGATTTATCATTGTTTGGCTGAGCTAAAATATTTGGGAAATAAATGCTTCATTTTTAAGGGGGAGCATTAAGGATCAGTGCTTGTCAATGCTGCATTACAACAAGAGTGAAAGTGCTCTGGTTTTTTTCCAAACTTCCAAAGGCATGCAGGTTGGTGGAATAGAAGTTGAAATTGTCCAAGTATTAACCCTTAGATAGATAACCTGTCCAGGTTGTGTACCCCCAAACTCCTGTGACCCTGAAAAGAATATGCAAATAAAGAAAAGGTATGTATAAATGAATTATGTCTAGAGCTATTGAGAAGCTTCCACTGATGGTCATGTGTGAAACAAAAAAAAATTGTTTACAAATGAAAAGATACCCAAAAACAAAATGTACAAAAAATTAGGCGATGCATCAAGAGTGAGAGTTCACACCAGCATTTCTCACCTCACCCTTACAAGCTGACCAACACCTTGTTTGTGATCACAGGGTGTTGTTATGCTGACCTTTAGATAAAAATGCGGTACTGTGGCTGTCTGTGGCTCTACAAACTTGTTGCACATCTTACCATCTGTTGATAGAAAAACATGTGTGGGAATTCACAAATTGCAGGATGCCAGTGTGCAGTAATGGGTGGTGCTGGTCACACGTACAAATTGTACATAGTTGATGAGGGCAAGTGAGTCCAACTGATGATAACCGCAGCTTGATGAAAAAAAAAAGTTTTTTTTTTTTCTAAAGCAAAGGTAGTCAAAGTGAAAACTCATCTCTACAAATGGATCTGAAACAAATTGTATTCAATGTATTAATCTGATTTTTTTAAATTAGAGATTGCAATGAGTCTTTTTGAATATGTCTATATCACCATTAACTGTTATTTTGTTGCTGCAGAGCTGCAGAGAAGCATCCAAACAGCTCTGCCAGGCTTCATGGAGGGGCTGCTGCATCTCTGCCAGCTCACAAGCAACACAGTGTTTAAAATGATGTCCAAAAAGCTCAATTTTGGTCCCACCATATCACAGAAGAATCTTTCTTGTTTCAGTCTACAGATGTTTGTTCTTTCCCACTGTACCACAAAGCTGTTACTAGTGTTGACAGTACAGTGTCTCCCATCTCAGCCATGAAACCCTGCAGCTACTTCAAATATGCCATATGTCTCTTGGTGGCCTTAATCACAAGTGTACTCCTCTCACAGACTCAATTTTGAGGCCTGTTTTGGACAGATTTACAACTTAGCGATACTCTTTTAACTTACTAAGTAATTATGCCACCATGATCCAAACGTGGTCCATAGTAGTAGTAGTAGCATAGCATCTCTCATCTTTCTTTTTATTCTTTTTGTTCTTTTTGATAATTTTGACAACATTTTTTAAATACATTTTTTTCATGCAGCCAGCAACCTCCTAATTGCTTCATCCATTCAACCTCAACAGTTCAGTCCTACCTTCTATCATTCATTTCAAACTCACTGGTGGGCTGTCCAGATCACTCATCATGTGAATGATAATGTGACTTTTGACTTACATTTGTTCTTATTTGGCTGATTTTGTAATAACTGAGCCAATAACATAATACATTTGCCTGTTTTTTAAATTCATAGGCCAATAACATAATAACCTTTGGCCAAAAACAAATGTAATAATTGGAGCCAATTACATAATAATATACTAATATCATTATTTATTGAAGTTTTATTTATTGGATATACAGTAACTGTGAAAATGCATACACTCTCTCTGTCTCTCTCTCTCTCTCTCTCTCTGTCTTCTTATTTAAAACATCTTGGTTGATCTTCCTATATCTTTGGCATCACTCTATTCAAACAGTCATGCTAATAAAGCACTTTGAATTTAGACAGAGAGAGAGAGAGACTGTTTGCATTTACACTGCATTTTCACAGTTATATCCAATAAACGAAACTTCAATAAAGTGATATTAGTATATTATTACGTTATCGGCTCCAACTTATTAGGTTAATGGTCAAAAGTTACTACCTTATCGGGTTCAGGACTTTTATTACATTATTGGAAAGTTATTACATTATTGGCTTCTACAAGGCTGCCTTCAGAGGCATATTAAGAATTCAACTAAAGATATTTTGTAAAGATGAACCTTTTTAACAAACTTCCTATTTTCTTATCAGACTGCACATGACAACACACAAAAATTGAATTAAGAATTCTATAAATGATAGGAGCGCCACCTTAGAAAATAAATGACTGTAAAGCTTCATGTATCATCGCACCTTGTATGTTATACATCCCACCATCATGCCCTTTTCAGTTAAAAGCGTATTCACACATTCATTCATATACCCAATCTGCATGTTCTTCCTCTTTATTTGTATGTGTCTGCTGTACAGGATGTTCTTTTCAAGTAAAAAATAAAAGTTACGCAATAAATTGTATAGGCAGCACTCTAATGCCATATGCTTGTCTGAATGTTAGTGAAGCTCACACAAAATCAAACTAAATCTTTAGGTTTTTTAAAATTTCCCCCAGTGAAACAGCTTTCACAATGACATTGTTGTATTGAGTGAAGCCAATGAATTCTTAAGATTGTCAGAGTGATTATAATTATCTAACCCTTAACCCTTTCAACTGAAGTTACAACCTTAAAATTAACAAAACAAGTGCAAGCAATGAGATGTCCATAAACATTACATGAGGTTCATATTACTTAGTCTATGAACTAGGCCTATTTATTGGGAGAAAAGTACATACATTGTAAGTGACCTTCCAGTGATGAACATGCAATAGTATACCCTATAAGGTGCCTTCATGAGGGAGTAACCTGGTCATTACTGTACAGTAGAAATCAATGTATCCTTTATGTAGGCTGAACATTAGGAAAATAAAGCTCCCTTAAAAACATTTTCTAGTTATTGTAGCTGACATTATTCAAGTCAGTTGATGATAGTACAGTATTACTCATTAGTTTGTACAATCAGACCCTATTTAAACAGTCTGGGTCATTGCAGTATAAGCTGTAACCTTGACACTATGTCAGTTTGTGATATAAATTGCATTGCAAGGCTTTTTTGCAAATAAAACTATATCAGGTGTATTACTAATGTATGTAAACTGTATTTCCTAAGTTGGTTTTATGTTTAGACCTGTCCAAAGCTGTATAACATGATAAAAAAAAACAGCCTAGCTAGATATGTATTTTTTCTATACTTAATAGAAAAAGAAATCAACCATCATTCAGATCATCAATCATTAGAGTACTCTTTATTCATAATGTGTTTACAACCTTTTAGCCTGGATTAACTTGTAGCCTACTTGTTGAGCTAGAGAGTAGTATTGAGTTAGTTTATAATTAAGGAGTGAAAAGAAGAGGAAAAAAACAGAGACAACTCAAAGGGATCTGCAAATTGCAGATAAGTTAGAAGCAGGAGATAAGAAAGATAAAAGTACATTTGCATTAGCCATTAGCAATTAGAGGGATGCCGAGAAGAATTTAAACCCCTGCCTTGGCATATTAAAACGTTTTTAAAATGTATTATGTTGTGAAACTTAGGAAATCTTGAAGAGAACATTTTAATATCCCTGCTAACAGACAAACAAAGGAAGAGCATACCGTAAAAAGTGGTGTATAAGTCGCACCTTTAACTGAATATGTTTTCATTTAAAAGTGGGGTGTGTCTTATACACTGGTGTATCCTATTCACCTTTAAAATACAGAGAGAGATTGGATCTGCATATGATTGTAGGTATGCAAAAGGCTGTCCACACTGAGAACGATAACTATAACAATATCTATCATTTTAAACATAATGATGTGAGCATCCACAACTATAACGTCCTATAAACAGTGGTGTCAAGCACACGCTGCTTGCTTTAGCTGTTTCAGCAGCTAATGAAAATAAATAGGTTATTGATGACCTGTTAATGCTGTATGTATACAGAAAAATGAATGTGTGTTGATCAAAAGTATTTCGTAAGTAATTGCTGTGATGTTTCAGTATTTACAGACCAGACTGATGTTGAAGCATGATGTGCAGTAGTCTACTTACAGCTCTGATGGAGAGTTTTTGGGACTCAGTAAGCATACAGCTACACACTGTATTACATATGTAAAGTTATTGTGTTCTTTTAAAAGATTGAATTCAAACTCATAGCCTAAACCAAATCCGGTCAGAGTTAATATACTGGTCCAGTTCAATTAATCAAATCATTACCGTACCATTAACCATTAACCCAACACGCTGTTTCAGGTGTAATATGTGTGTTTTGATTGTGTTTCAGTTAAAAGTAAATTTAGAAAGTTTTGTGAGTATAAACATATGTGTTAACCAGTCATTAATAGAAATTTTTCCCAACATGACACCCCCCAAAATGACTGATACACTAGTGCAATTTATACATCGGTTTACGGTAAGTTAAAACAAACTTAGCTTGGGGGAAAAACACACAACATAGGCAGAAGGGCTAATGCACTTCTAATGCTTTGTTGTGTACTGTAATAATTTCCTTCTCTTATTATTTTATACTTTTATACTTTATATGAAAGGATTCTGCATGATGAGTAATTTCCACTGCTAACACCTTGTAATGCAGTATGTGTACACTATGGTGTTAAAACTTTTACTTAAACAATTTGAATAGTTATTTCACAGCTGCACATATTGCCTTAAAAACACATAATTGCTATGTCTACTATTGACATATTTACTGTAAGTTACTTTGTTTCCTTGAATCTCTGTCCACAATATAACAATAAGTTCATCTTTCTATTCCAATATTGTGGGGCCTCTGAAAAGTTGCCCTTCATATTGTTACCACAGAGGGGCACTATAGTTTCATGCAAAGATGACTTGAAATGTCACATATTCCTAACAGCTGTTTGAAATCAACACTTCCTTGTACCTTGTACCACCTGTGTCAGAAAACATGTTTCTTTGTTGATAAAGTCATTGTTATTAATTCATGTTTTTAAAATTTCTTTGGAAAAATGGAAAAATAATTTAAGAAGAAAGAAAGAAAAGTCCAAAGAAATCATTATGTTGAACTATGGGATGGTGAAATATATACAAACCTCTAATACACACACATTTTCAGAGGACCCTTTTGCTTGTGTAAATACACATACAGGGAACATACTTACATCTGCACTGTGAAAGCATGCATGCACACAAACATATGTATTCTCATTGGAACACTTTATAGCGTGCAAGCACATGCATCCACTCTATGTATATTGTATGCATAAAAGCCAAATGCATCAACACGCATGTGCATGGGTGCACATACATTCAGTGTGAATCTTATGTTCTTCAATAAACTATTGCAAAGTGTCTCGAACCCCTGGTCTCCCAGAACACAGACTATGCTGAGCACTTAGCTGAAGGCTTTAGTGTGAAGACAGAGTGCTTCTTGTTGCTTGCAGCCACACAGATAGTCAAAACTTATTTCCATTCAAGCAACTCAAACACATTTCCAAGTGTTGTCAGTTGAAAAGAGACTCTTCACAATATCAGATTCTTCTCCACTGAGAGTAGAGCTGATTCACATCCCTCAACCAGATCCTCTGAGTAGCACTTCACTCAAATGATCTACAGCCCTCAACAAATCTATTACAAATGCCCCACAGACAGCTTCATACACCATGTAAATAACTATTCAGAGAACTACCTGTCATCATATTTTTTTTGCTTCAACCAGTAAGGTCAACATGGTTGATAAGAGGCAGGTGATGGTATATGCTGTTGAGTCAGTACAATATGTAGTGTATAAGTAGTTTTTCTGGCACCACAGAAAAAAGGAACAGCATTTCATGAGAATCATTGGTGGGAGGAAGATAGCAGTTTTTGCAAATGTTTTTTATGAGACTGAAAGTGCACTTCTGAAACCTCAAAAAGGAAGTAAACCTGCTTTGAGAGGTACAGCATCATGACAAAATCATGTACAAGTAGAATTTTGACTTTTGTTTTCGTGAAAAGGAAGTGAAAATGTATTTACATTGAGGAGTATTTAAAAAATCTAAATCACCACTTTTTATTTTTAATTGAATAAAACTGTGGCAGGATCTATAGAAAGCATTACTCATCAAATAGTGTGACTTTCTCTTGAACATTAACCACAGTCCATCAGATCCCTAACCCAAAAAAGCTAGTCCTTAGACATCAATGCAGGACAGACTTTAAATAGATTTTTCACAGCAACAAGAGTCAACCTTTGATACATGGTTAAAATCTTGTGATACGCATGATTATAAGAAGGCCTTAGTCATCCTTTAATTTAATTCATTCGTTTTCATTTGTTGTTAAACCAGACAAACTTGAGCACACTCTCAAATGTTTGGGAAATATCTTTATGTTTATGCAGTTTTCACCACAGACATGACAAGTGTTGGTATTGAACAATGTTTTTTTTTGCATATAATCAAATAGACACTGATGTAGTTTTTACAAGCATCACAAAGAATGAAACCATAAAAACTGCATTATATTTCCAAATACATTTGTGAAGAAAATTATGGGTGGTCATCAAAGTTGAAAGCGTATGAAAATGAAAATTGGGCGGTGTAAATGCAAAATAGCCATCAGGAACTATTATCTACTGGAAGTAAATAATAGTGCTTGTGTCGATCATAAAGATAAATCTCCGCTCTCCTTGCATCTGACATCACCAGTTGGCCTCAACTGACTGATTTAGCACACAGTTCACCAGTTTCTCCAATAAGGACCCCATTTCTGGAATGGAAGACTTTGGCCAAAGAAACACTCATTGGGGAGGGTATGTACTCTTGACATCGGTCACCACCAAGACGTGGTGCACACTCCACTTTGTATGAAACGAAGAGGGTGCCATGATCAAACATGCAGCTCCCTGTCCACCTCCCACGACGAGGTTTAAAATAGCATTCACCAAGCAGATCGCTGTTCCAGTAACTATCCTCATCATAAACACTGAATCTAAGCTTTCTGTACATGTTCAGGACTATGGGTCCAAACTCAAACCTCTCTGACCATCGAGGATTATCATCATTTGCTATAATGGCAGTGCGCTTTGTCTGGCCACCATATTTAACCTCAACTGAACCATCTGTCTGAGTCGAGACATCACCATACAATCCCTTTGCATGAAGCCTGTAAACTGATAATGTTGCAAGACCTTTCCCAGCAGGACAACAGTTTGACTTCACATTCTGATTACTGTTGCAAACACAAGCACAACGATCCCTGTTGTTAGATCTGTGCCCAATTTGGCATGATCCTGAGCATTTTTTCGACAGTGAATTTTTCTTGATGTACTTCTCCACCTCTTTCTTCAGTCCGACTCTGGCTCGATGACCACTTGGCAGTATGGTGTGCAGGGGCTTTATGTTGTATCGGACAATATCAGGTATTTCTTTCAGTGAGTTAAGCCAGGCACTATAGACAGAGGGGTTTGATTGCCCTTGAAAGAGGATATCAACTCCATTAATGTTTCCGCCAATGACCTCTGTGGTACGCTCATTAAACGTGTTGCTGAAACTTTGACTAGAGCTTAACTTCTTCTTCTTCGCCTGACAGTCTTTCTTCATGGTATTAATACTGACAGATTTAGCAAACCCAGCTGAGGCCTCAACTGTCAAACAGTCGTTGACATCTGTCTCCGACAGTCCATTCATGGTTGCCTGGCAGGTCCTAACAGCAGTGACTGACTTTATTTCCCCTCCCAGAGTCACTTGTGTGATGTAATGTGTGCCAAATCTATTGATCAGATCACGATATATTGGAGCAGTACTACATGAATATGAAGGTAGGGAGTTGACAGCTGATTTAAACTCATTATTCAGGGGAGGTTGTGTTGCCAGTCCATAGCTGTAAAACACAGAGATCAAAAAAGTAAATTACAGTCAATTATATTCTCATATCATTCAGATGTTACAGATCATTTTTCCAGTTCAAACAATTATTGCCATATACAGTACAGCTTTGTTATGTGAGAATGCTATATTTAACAACACACATTAAATAACTACAGCACAGAGGTATAGAATACGTATACATGACACTGTAGAATTAAATTATGCTCATCAAACTGAGTAATAAATTCATAGTTAATGTCAAAAAGACTGTTCACATACTCACCGGTAAAAGCTACAGTGGACAGAATGGCGCATGAAGCTATAGCGGTCTTGTTTTGACTTTTTCATGGCAAAGGTTGATTCTTTGGAGTGGGTACCTCCAACGGCCATACCAACAGTGACAGAATGTACAGGGATGTCAAGGCCAACTTTCCAATCATTGGTCACAGCTGAGGTAGAACCACGCACAAAACTTTCGACGGAGTCATAAGTGCTATCGGAGACCTTTAAACTGCATTGTGGGAGGATTCTCCAGTCCACTACAGCAACGGGGACCTTCTGATTCTCTCTGTTCTTGTAGCTGTTAGGGTATAGCCTGCAAGTACCATTGCCAAGTTTCCATGTTTCAGTGTCGATGACATAGTAACCTTTTCGTTCCATTTTGACGATATCGAAGCCTTCCCCTCCCAGATTGTAACCAGGGACAAAGTGAGCTTTCTGACACTGTTGTGGTGTACCAATGAAGCTTACACTGGATGACAGACACAGAGGACTCCATGCCCACCACAGGAGCAAGAGCTGCCACATCACTGTCATCTATATGAAGGAATTGACAGTAAAATCAAATGAAAAATTACAAAAATAACAATAAAGAAATGTGTGCATATAATCTGTTAAACAATTCCACTTTAATTGTACTGCTTCAATACAAAATAGATGGCATTTAAACATTGACATCAAGGAATTTTGAATACAATTTATCAAAAAACTGTAAGTATCACAGAAAGAAAGTCGTAGGTGCCTTACCTTAGTTTTAGTGCAAAACAGCACCATCTGTTCAGTGGCTCATAAAGTCACACTTTAAGTATCTATGTCCAGGAGGTGGAGTCTCCATGTAATAAATTAGATTTTAACTATTTTTTTCGCCAACTTTTCACATTTTTTTTTTTACTTCACACCCTACCCACCCAATGTAAGATCAAATTAAACAATATGGCCCCAAATGGGGAAATAGGGTCTGTAACATATTAATATTAAGGCGACTGGTTAAGAAATAAAACATTCATGCCATGATGTAAAGATTGTAGCGCTGACAGAAGAGGCAAACGACCTCCAGTAGGAGAGGTCAACACTACTACAATATTTGAAGCATAAATATGAAAATTATGTAAGTGTGAAGTGGTCAACCCCAAATAACAGCTCAGTTTTCACAGCATTTGACAATGTCCAAGTCAGTTCAGTCCAGTGCAGTTCATATTGCCAGTGTCTTTCTGTAGAATGGCAGCATAAAAGACAAAACATTAAACATAAACACAATAAAAATATAAGATAATTGAAGACATTAAAACATAAATGTATTGACATTTTCATATTTTCATATGCTTGTAACAAAAGATTAAATGTATTGTAAATGCTAAATTTAATCTACACATAACTAGGGATTAAATACATTTAAAAAAAATGCTCATCAAAATTAAAAAATGTAAATGTTAATCTTAAATCTATATTAGTTTTAAAAAATATAATTATAAACATACTGGTGATAAATCATACCATTATAAAGGCTATAGTATGCAGCTTTTTGTTGAAGCAGGTTAAAATTAAATAGGTGCTGATTTAACTTTTAGGTCATTTTGGAAGTTGTAGTTTGTGGTGTACTTCCTTTAATTGTGTTAGTAGTTTGTAATAGTTTGTCCACCCAATTTATATCATTAAGGTTAGACTAAATAGTAGGCCATCTTACACTAATTGGGCTTTTTTAATGGTAAGATGGTTTGTTGAATCATGAACTGCACCATTACGAATCAAATGAAATCCCATTACTGGAATTTCTGGAAGCAAATACCCAAAGGTAAAAGGATGACTGAGTGAGTGAACAAATCTAAGTGCATTACAGAAGCAGCAATTTATTACAAAATATTATTTAATTTTCTTATGTAGAGTGGTTAGTTTTAAGAGGAACTGAAGAAACTGAATTTCCTCCAGGCTATGAGTGTTTGTGATGTTGCTGCAGACAACAGAGAAGAGGAAAGTGACCTGCAGCTGAGAACTGGCAGATATTATTTGTGTGTCTGAGCATTGCTTGTCAGATTTCTATTATAGTTTTCACATTTCGGATAATGTGCTCATTTGCTTTCTGGGATAGAGTTAGAAGAGAAGATCAATACCACTCTTATTGTTGTCTGTTATACATAAGGCTACAGCCAGCATCTGGTCAGCTTAATTTATCACATAGACTAGAAACAGCTAGCTCTATCCAAAGCAAAGTTGTAGGTGTGTAAGCTAAATTCAGGTATATGCAGATATTAAAAAGCTGAATCTGACTGACAAAAGCTGTGACACTGTTTAAACACATTTGTTCAAGTAAAGGTGTGGACTGCCAGCCTATTGTAAAACCCTGCTAATACCCTGCCCAGAGGTGAAAATACCTACAGTATCTATATTTTAGATGTACCTACCTAAATACTCTACAAACATCCCTGCTGTCATTCCAATAATATACAACTAAAAGCTAATAAACACACAACTACAAAAATGAAATGCACACTCAAAGGCAACTTTATCAACAAGAAACAGATTTCTGACAACAATGACTATGTTTGATAATGACACTACTCTAGCTCAGTTTTTCTTCTTCTTAAATGTGCAAAGATATGCAAGTTAAAAGAAGTAGGAGCTTTTGAATAAGTGAATGTGTTTGTCTGCACGTTAGCCCTGAGTCCAGGTGTGTACACCCCCTGCATGCTGGGTTAGGCTTCAGTCTCCTTCTGGCCTACAGTAGGATACTAGACATATGGTGAATTGGGTTTATGCCTAATTATAAGCTACAGCACAACACAGAGTTGTGCTGCATCTGAAAAATTATAGTTGATGGGGGGAAAGACAGTAAAGCTGTGAAATAAGAGCAGGAGTTCACACCAATACTCCACACCTCGCCCTCACAAGTTCATCAAGTGCTGTTCTGTTTACAATTATTATGTTACGTTGTGGTCGTCCATTTCTCAGAAAATGTGTTGCAGCCAATGTTAAAATTGTCACAGTACGTGATAGCGATCATGGCTATCTCATTTGCCAATCTAAACTTGTGCTGGAAACTGGTTCCTCATTGAAGGGCCACAAGAAACAATCTAGATATGCATAGCTTGAAATGAATTAAGTGGCTGTGATACAAATACTTAAAAAATAATCACCCCACTTGAGTCTTGTTTCACAAGATTGAATTACAAATAATGTAACTGAAGTTTTTAACACTGATCCATAAAAAACTCACTTTCAGAGAAAACAAATATAATCATATAAATGAAATATAAATGTATGCCAAATATTTGATTATATCATACCCTTATCAGTTCAAAATTAAGTAATGCACCTTTACAAGTAAGTGAACATTGAGTCTGTATCAGTTTTGAACATTTTCCCCATTTTACCTCTCAGGCTTTGTCATGCACTGGTACCATGGGTGAACAGCAAGTTTGTGGTCCCAACAATATTGGATTGGTTTCCTATCTGGAATTTGACTTGGCTACTTCAGGGCAATAATGATGGTAGGGCATTCTTGTATATATATGTCAGTCTTTCATATACAGTATGTGCTTGCAAACATTGGACCAGGCCAGTTTGCTGAGATGAATAAATACCACTCCCTACTTGATTCATTTGTATGTATACTGCTCAAATCTCTCCTCCCTTCTCCAGGTACCATCTGAAGCTCCAAGTAGATTTGTGCAGCCTATAGTCTCCTTCTCTGGCTCCTACTCATCAGGTACATGTAGCCAACCCAATCCAAAGCTTCCTAACCCATTTTGAACAACTTAATGCTTCTTTCACATCACCAGAACTATTGTTGGGCAATATCAACACAAGGATCTAATTTTTATTATATGCTAAATTGCAGCAGATTCTATGTGTGAATTGTATGCTATATATACTGCATATAGTGCACTCAAAGATTTGGAGAGAAAGCTGTAATATCTATAGCATGTGCACTACTTTTTCTATCACAAAAGTCACTGAAATGCAATGCTTTCCTTTGCTAGATGTGTTGATTGCAGTTCTGTAACACATCTGTTAGTGATGGCTTTATCTTTGAATTACACATACACACCATGCATTTCAAGACACATGAAGGTAGAATATTTATGTCTTAATCTATAGGGTCCCTATTTGTCCAGAAGATGGAGCCACTGACTTGAAAAGAAATTTAACTCATCAACATTTGCAGGTCTGACTGAAAATTCAAACTTTAAATAGACAACTTCAATGCAAATTGGATTATAAAGTACTAAACGGCTCTCAAACTACTGACATGAAATTTGGATGTGAAACTACTAATATACACAGAAGGACTGAAGAAGGACTTATAGTATTGAATCTTGATTATCTATATAATCTATCAGATTCTAAAAAGTTCTGTGCAGTCATGCAAGAGCATACTTTGCATTTCCTTCACACCATGACACTGGAAAAACCCAATTGCCGAACAGGGTAAACCTATGAACAAGAAAGGGAAATTAAAGAACACAACTGAGAAATTAGCGAGTGATAAAACCCCCTTGAGATCCATAAAACCCCCTTGAGATCCAGGTGCAGATAGTTTAACCCTGAAAGTTCTGGAAATCGGCTGAGAGACATTCACTGGTGTCGAAAATAAATCAGATCTCAATGAAACAGCGGGGCAATGTTCAAAGATCTATTACTCCTATCAGCTGTTACAAATCATAATGTGTGTTATGTTTGATACATTTTGGAAAATACACTTATTCACTTACTTGCCAGAAGTTAGATTGATGTCCATTAAAATGAAACAACAGCCAGGAGACACTTGGGAGACAAAAACTGGTAGTAGTGCTAATCAGCTAGCATGACTCTGTTCAAAGAAATAGCAGTATGACAGAAACCACCATGTTTCACGGTTGGTTTGATGCACTGCGGTATCATTCTCTCTGCTATTTGTTTCCTTACATACACCTTTCTGTATAAATCTCAAACTTGTATTCATCTGTAAATAGCACTTTCCAGTCATCCTCTGCAAAATGGTGTTTCCTTGTCCAACCCAAGCGTTTGGCCTTGTTTCCCCTCCTTAGAAGTCATTCGGACTGCTTGTCTTTTGAGACTCTACAAGAAACTCTTCATTTGACAGCACCTTTGCATGATTGGAGTTTTGTGTTCTTCATTTAGCAAATTCTGTATCTGTGTAGTCTGCCTGGTCGTGCTCTGAAAACAACTGATCCATTTTTAGCAGGTCTAAAGTTCCATACACTGCCCCCTTACAAACCTTTAGTCTAGAGATGATTTGACACTGAGAAAGCCCCTATTTGCTTAGAGTAACAATTTGACTTCTGATACTTTCAACTACTTCTGATACCATGTTTTCTCCCATAACAATGCTACTTAGTAAGCAGGAGACCTGAAGCAAAGCCATATTTATTTACATGAGCATGAGAACATAAGAACATGTAGTTTAATGTTTTCTTTCCTTTATCAAAGACACAGCATGAGTCATGGAGGGAAATTACTGTTAATGGATAATGGGTAAACGTATTATTGGAATATGAGATGGTTGAATACAAAGGGCACTTCAATTTTGTTTGAAAGGAGTCCGATCATGGTGGTAGAAAAAAAGTAGTACATCAGAAGTGGTTAAAATATTTGTCTTATATCTCTGCATGTATTCAAGACCAGAGCATTGCTTTTGTGTCTGTGCTGCGACTATTCTTCAAAACTAATTTGATCTGTAGCTTACAATTAATTTTTATCATTGACAGGCTTATAATTGGATATTAATGTGGTGTATATGTACAGTAGTGTCAATGAACAGCATGGTGTGTGACCAGCTTTTCATCAGTAAAACATGTACTGTAGACATATCCTGTATATTACAAATGAGAATTATAATGACTTTTGTTTGTATTCATTTGTATCCCACAGTCAACTGAAATAAACTGTTGCATTTTTCACTCTTGAATGATGATGTGAATGTGTTTGCCTCGTTTAACTGTGAACAAGATAAACAAAATACAGACAATGGATCAGTAAAGATAAGTGCACATGAGTATATCTAATAAGAAAAGACAATCCAATACTGTTACAGTAAGAAATAAAAAGCTATATCTCTGTGCTTAGAAGTAGAAGAGGCATGGGGTCACATAGGACTTCACACTTCATCATCACAAATTCACACACATTTTATTTATGATCATGCAGCGCTGCTCTGCCAGCAATTAAGCAGAAGTATAATCTTGTTGCGGTCTGTATGACTTTACAAACCTGTTGCACAGCTGACCAGTTGTAGCAAACACATTTTAATAGTGCAGCATATCTGTTGCAATTTGCAGATAGAAAATAAATAGAATTTAATTCAAATAGTGACACATGAAGAAAGTAACAAAATCTAAAAAGAACAAATTGGCATGTTTAGAAACATTGCATTATGATATATTAAATTACAAATATTGTAACTGTACTGCATGCTATATCAGTGTATAAACTTTGTGTGACAGAAAGGCACAAAAACTAGTAATTAGAATAATTAAGGGGCGAGACCTACACCTCAGCTAGAGTTCTAATCGCCGCCACTGTGCTGTTTGTATTTGTTTTATCTATCTACCCTCCCATCCCTCAAACCCCCATGTGTTTGAAAAGATCTCACTTTAGGGACCACGTCACAAAAGATAGTGTGGCAGTCAGCATTGCACAAGCTATGCATGTACTGTACACTGTACACTGTACTGTATAGCAGAGTAAACTCATCCTGTTTCCTTTCTGAGGTCATTTATATTGAGCTCAGTTAACCTTACTCTCAAGGCCATAACAGCCCTACTGTTAACCTACTCATAATAATTTTGCATTTGAAATCATTTGCTACTTTTCTTCCAAATTTAAATCATTGACACACAGTAAAATGATGTTTGCACACCTCAAATCTTTCTGTATAGTTTATTTATTTATAGGAGGGAATATTAATTTTCATATTACAGTACCTAGTAATTAGTAGGAGAAGCAAACTAACTACTGCATGTCAGTAACTGACATGATGATATGCCAATATGAACAGTGCACCATCATTGTTTTAGTCATATCATTTAGTCAATATCATTTACACACATAAAAGTGTCCCCTCCCTGAGCTACCCCCTCCCTGAGCTACTACCTTACCGTGGTGGAGGGGTTTGCGTGTCCCAATGACCCCAGGAGCTCAGTTGTCGGGGGCTTTATGCCCCTGGTAGGGTCTCCCATGGCAAACAGGTCCCGGGGGAGGGGCCAGACAAAAGGTAGCTCAGAAGACCTCAATGACGAGCAACACAGTTGGTCTTTCGTGTCCCTTGCCCGGACGCGGGTCACCGGGGCCCCCCCCCTGGAGCCAGGCCTGGGGGTGGGGCTCGGAGGCGAGCGCTTGGTGGCCGGGCCTTCACCCATGGGGCCCGGCCGGGCACAGCCCGAAAAAGGGACATGGGACCCCTCTCCCACAGACCCACCACCAGTGAGAGGGGCCAAAGGGGTCGGGTGCGTAGTGAGCTGGGCAGCAGCCGAAGGCGGGGACCTTGGCGGTCTGATCCTCGGCTGCAGAAGCTAGCTCTAGGGACGTGGAACGTCACTTCTCTGGTGGGGAAGGAGCCTGAGCTGGTGCGTGAGGTTGAGAAGTTCCGGCTAGATATAGTCGGCCTCACCTCGACGCACAGCAAGGGCTCTGGAACCAGTCTCCTCGAGAGGGGTTGGACTCTCGTCCACTCTGGAGTTGCCACTGGTGTCAGGCGCCGGGCGGGGGTGGCAATACTTATTGCCCCCCGGCTTGGTGCCTGTATGTTGGAGTTTACCCCGGTAGACGAGAGGGTGGCCTCCCTCCGCCTTCGGGTGGGGGGACGGATCCTGACTGTTGTTTGTGCCTATGGTCCGAACAGCAGCTCAGAGTATCCAGCCTTTTTGGACTCCTTGGAGGGGGTGCTGGAAAACACTCCCCCTGGGGATTCCCTCGTTCTGCTGGGGGACTTCAAAGCCCATGTTGGTAGCGACAGTGAGACCTGGAAGGGTGTGATTGGGAGGAACGGCCCCCCCGATCTGAACCCGAGCGGTGTTCTGTTATTGGACTTCTGTGCTCGTTACGGATTGTCCATAACGAACACCATGTTCAAGCATAAGGGTGTCCATATGTGCACTTGGCACCAGGACACCCTAGGCCGCAGTTCAATGATTGACTTTGTAGTCGTGTCGTCGGACTTGCGGCCGCATGTCTTGGACACTCGGGTGAAGAGAGAAGCGGGGCTGTCAACTGATCACCACCTGGTGGTGAATTGGCTCCGATGGTGGGGGAGGATGCCGGTCAGACCTGGCAGGCCCAAACGCATTGTGAGGGTCTGCTGGGAACGTCTGGCAGAGTCTCCTGTCAGAGAGAGTTTCAACTCACACCTCCGGGAGAGCTTCAACCATGTACCGGGGGAGGCGGGGGACATTGAGTCCGAGTGGGCCATGTTCCGTGCCTCCATTGTTAAGGCGGCTGACCGGAGCTGTGGCCGCAAGGTGGTCGGTGCCTGTCGGGGCGGCAATCCCCGAACCCGCTGGTGGACACCGGCGGTGAGGGATGCCGTCAAGCTGAAGAAGTAGTCCTATAGGGCCTTTTTGGCCTGTAGGACTCCGGAGGCAGCAGACAGGTACTGGCAGACCAAGCGGAGCGCAGCTAGGGCGGTCGCTGAGGCAAAAACCCGGACATGGGAGGAGTTCGGTGAGGCCATGGAAAAAGACTTCCGAACGGCTTCGAAGAGATTCTGGACCACCATCCGGCGTCTCAGGAGGGGGAAGCAGTGCGCCGTAAACACTGTGTACGGTGGGGACGGTGCGCTGCAGACCTCGACTCGGGACGTTGTGGATCGGTGGAAGGAATACTTCGAAGACCTCCTCAATCCCACCAACACGCCTTCCGGTAAGGAAGCAGGGCCGGGGGACTCAGGTGTGGGCTCTCCTATCTCTGGGGCTGAGGTTGCCGAGGTGGTTAAAAAGCTCCTCGGTGGCAAGGCCCCGGGGGTGGATGAGATCCGGCCCAAGTTCCTCAAGGCCCTGGATGTTGTGGGGCTGTCATGGTTGACACGACTCTGCAGCATCGCGTGGACATCGGGGGCAGTGCCTCTGGATTGGCAGACTGGGGTGGTGGTCCCCCTTTTTAAGAAAGGGGACCGGAGGGTGTGTTCCAATTACAGGGGAATCACACTCCTCAGCCTCCCTGGTAAGGTCTATTCGGGGGTGCTGGAGAGGAGGGTCCGTCGGATAGTTGAATCTCGGATTCAGGAGGAGCAGTGTGGTTTTCGTCCGGGCCGTGGAACAGTGGACCAGCTCTACACCCTCTGCAGGATCTTTGAGGGTGCATGGGAGTTTGCCCAACCAGTCCACATGTGTTTTGTGGACTTGGAGAAGGCATTCGACCGTGTCCCTCGGGGGATCCTGTGGGGGGTTCTCCGGGAGTATGGGGTATCGGACTCCCTGATAAGGGCCGTCCGTTCCCTGTATGACCGGTGTCAGAGCTTGGTCCGCATTTCCGGCAATAAGTCGGACTTGTTTCCAGTGAGGGTTGGACTCCGCCAGGGCTGCCCTTTGTCACCGATCCTGTTCATAATTTTTATGGACAGGATTTCTAGGTGCAGCCAGGGTGTAGAGGGGGTCCGGTTTGGTGACCTCAGGATTGGGTCACTGCTTTTTGCAGATGATGTGGTCCTGTTGGCTTCATCAGACCGTGACCTCCAACTCTCACTGGATCGGTTCGCAGCCGAGTGTGAAGCGGCCGGGATGAGAATCAGCACCTCCAAATCCGAGGCTCAACCGGAAAAGGGTGGAGTGCACTCTTCGGGTCGGGGATGAGATTCTGCCTCAAGTGGAGGAGTTCAAGTACCTCGGGGTCTTGTTCACGAGTGAGGGAAGGATGGAACGGGAGATCGACAGGCGGATCGGTGCGGCGTCTGCAGTAATGCGGACTCTGCACAGATCCGTCGTGGTAAAGAGAGAGCTGAGCCGAAAGGCGAAGCTCTCGATCTACCAGTCGATCTTCGTTCCTACCCTCACCTATGGTCATGAGCTTTGGGTAGTGACCGAAAGAACAAGATCGCGGGTACAAGCGGCCGAAATGAGCTTCCTCCGTAGGGTGGCTGGGCTCTCCCTTAGAGATAGGGTGAGAAGCTCAGTTATCCGGAGGGAGCTTGGAGTAGACCCGCTGCTCCTCCACGTCGAGAGGAGCCAGATGAGGTGGTTCGGGCATCTAATCAGGATGCCTCCCGGACGCCTCCCTGGTGAGGTGTTCAGGGCACGTCCCACCGGTAGGAGACCCCGGGGAAGACCCAGGACACGCTGGAAAGACTATGTCTCTCGGCTGGCCTGGGAACGCCTCGGGGTCCCCCTGGAAGAGCTGGACGAAGTGGCTGGGGAGAGGGAAGTCTGGGCTTCCCTGCTTAGGCTGCTGCCCCCGCGACCCGACCCCGGATAAGCGGCAAGAAGATGGATGGATACACACATAAAAGTGTCTCCACTGATATTTAAGTTGTTGTTGTCATTCTACTATACTATTAGTAGAAGTATTACTATAACAAATACAGGGGAAATTAAGCAAGGTTTATTTTAGCACTGGGGTAGAAAAACTAATGAACACTAAAACATCTAAGTGTATTAGTGCATCAAATGTATGTTTTTTTTATTCTTTTTGGAAAATCCTTCCACATAAATTTATGTTTGAATGCATCCACATTTCATCCTCTGAGGAATTACTGAGGTATCTCAGTTTTTCAAGAAAAGATTGTACATAATTTTTATTCAAGATAGAGTGGGACTACCATCTTTCAAACAGACCTGTTTTCCGGGTGTTCTTGGGTTTTGGAACCAGGTTTTACTTTAATACAACAATACATAGGACAACACAATGTCAGTATTGATATATGTAGCTGATCTGAACAATGACAAAGCTTGATGACCTGTCTAATGGTAACCTACACACCCACCCACAGTGTTGTCTTGTTGAAGTTACTGTCTGTCCATCAAACAATGAAAAGAAATTTGGCAGCCTTTGAAATTAAATTAAGTTAAATATTTTGAGGCTGGGATGCTTTGTTGTTTATCATCTGCTAAATGTCTTTACAATTATGGAGGCCACTGGTTTTAGCATGAAGAACAAGGCATACAAAAATACTTTATTATTTCTTTTGACTTTTTGTCCCTTTCTCTTTACCCTCACTACTGTATTTAAATTGTTTTTCTCTTCCTTTATTTTGGGTTTCAGTTCCTCTGACTCTCATTTCATGACTACGCCTGGTTGACATGTACTATTCATTTTAGATGCAACACCATGACAATGTGCTCATTAGAGGAAACTTGCTCATTTAAGTCATATTTAGTCCCGTTTCTCTCATCTCTGAACAGTATTTGTAAAGTATCATGAATCTTTTGAGTAAAATGGAGCTCATTTGAAATTATACATTTTCTTTACTGATTTACATGATGTATACAAATTCTTTCCACTCCTAAACAGCCTACAGCTGGGGAAGCCCCTCCCAGTTGCAGTTATAGCTGCAGGGTAGTACCGACGAGAATGTATCTAAGGATAATAAGGTACAAAAAATACAATAGTATCTCATTTAATAGGTATGCTCTGACTAGGTCTCGCTTGCAAAAGAGGTTTTAATCTCAATGTGACTTCCTGGTTAAATAAAGGTTATACACTGTCCTCAAATATTTGGACAGTCTTTATAAGATATATCTATGTATGAACAATTATAAGTACGAATTGCAATGTTACACATAAACCACAAATTCAGAGAATACTTTTTAACATACAAAATCACACAGATGCCTTTGTTGTCTTTGTCATTGCTTTATTGGCAGAGAAGAAGCATAATAAGTAGGCTATCAAACTGTGTTCACACAAACACATTTAGAGAATTTAACTAATATATACCATGTGCCATTATTATTGCACACAAAAGTCAAACATGAGAAACATGCAAAAGAGTAACAGTGCCAAAGATGCAGATTATGAGTAATATAGCAATCATGAAATCATGAAATCAAATCTTAATATCATTCATCACTTCATGTCACATTAACAGCTGGCCTAAACTTGAGCGATTTAGCATGCCGCTTTCCTGTCTCTCCCAGAAGGACCCCATTTCTGGTGTAGAAGACCTTGGACAGAGAAGCATTCATTGGGGAGGATATGTACTCTTGACATTGGTTACCGCCAAGACTTGGTGCGCACTGTACATTGTATGAAAAGTAGAAGGTACCATGATTTAACATGCACATATCTTTCACCTCCCCAGTACGCAGTTTAAATGAGCACCCGCCAAGCGGATCACTATTCCAGTAACTGTCCTCATCATAAATATTGAATGTAAGCTTGTTTTTTATGTTGATGGAAATGGGTCCAAACTCAAATTTCTCTGACCACTTAGGATTATCATTGTTTGATATAATGGCAGTGCGCTTTGTCTGGTCACCATATTTAACCTCCACTGAGCCATCGGTCTGAGTCCACTTATCACCATACAATCCCTTTGCATAAAGCCTGAAAACTGTTAATGTTGCAAGACCTTTCGCAGCAGGACAGCAGTTTGACTTCACATTCTGATTATTGTTACAAACACAAGCACAAGGATCCCTTTTGTTAGATCTGTGCCCAATTTGACATGTCTCTGAGCATTTTTTTGACAGTGCGTTTTTCTTGATGTACTTCTCCACCTCTTGCTTCAGTCCGGCTCTGGCTGGATGACCACTTGGCAGTATGGTGTGCAGAGCCTTTATGTTGTACTGGACAATATCAGGTATTTCTTTCAGTGAGTTAAGCCAGTCATTATAGACAGAGGGGTCGGATTGCCCTTGAAAGAGGACATCAGCTCCATTAATGTTTCCACCAATGACCTCTGTGGTACGCTCATTAAATGAGCTGCTGAAACTTTGTTTAGAGTCTAACTTATTTTTCTCTTTCTGACAGAATTTTTCCGTGCTCTTCATTGTGGTAGATTCTGCAAAACTAGCTGAGGCCTCAGCTGTCAAACAGTCGTTGACCTCTGTCTCTGACAGTTCATTCATGGTTGCCTTGCAGGTCCTAACAGCAGTGACTGCCTTTATTTCCCCTCCCAGAGACACTTGTGTGATGTAATGTGTACCGTATGTATCAATGAGATTGCGATATGGCCCTGTTTTACTTGAATATGAAGGAAGGGAGTTGACAGCTGATTCGAACTCATGACTCAGGGGAGGTTTTGTAGCCAGTCTGTAGCTGTAAAACACAGAGATCAAATAAGTACGTTACAGTCAATAATAATGTCATATCATTCAAATGTTAATATTCATGTTGCTTTGTTTTAAGTAAAGTCGCTGTCTTTGTCAACTATAACTGTCCAAAATATAAAATAAAGCATTGCCCCATTAACTGAAAAAATAAACTTAGGGTAAATGTCAAGAAGACAGAAATATCTGTTCACATACTCACCGGTAGAAGTTACAGTAGACATAATGGCGCAAAAAGCTATAGCGGTCTTCTTTTGACTTATCCATGACAAATTTTGATTCTCTGGAGTGGGTACCTCCTAATGAGCTCCCATATGTGGTAGAAGGGTCTACGGGCATTTTAAGGTCAATTTTCCAATCATTGGTCACAGCTGAGGTAGAATCACTCACAAAACTTTCAGCGGAGTCATAAGATATACCGGAGACCTTTAAACTGCACTTTGGGAGGCTTCTCCAGTCCACTACAGCAACGGGGACCTTCTGGTTCTCTTTGTTCTTGTAGCTGTTAGGGTATAGCCTGCAAGTGTCATTGCCAAGTTTCCATGTTTCAGTGTCGATGACATAGGCACCTTTCCGTTGCATCGTGACAATGTCGAAGCCTTCCCCACCCAGATTGTAACCAGGGACAAAGTGAGCCTGCTGACACTGTTGTGGTGTACCAATGAAGCTTACACTGGACGACAGACACAGAGGACTCCATGCCCACCACAGGAGCAAGAGCTGCCACATCACTGTCATCTGTATGAAGGGGTTAAACAATAAGAGAGGATACAATTGAAATTCAATTTCAATTTGAATGTACAATTTCAAATAAAATAATAATAATAATAATAATTATAATAATAATAACTAATAACAATAGTATGATGGCATTAAACTAATGATGATGGTATTGGAAGCAGGAACAAGGAAAAAGAAGGGGCCTTACCTTACTGTGGCTGTTGACCTCAAGCTCTGTCCACGAGCTTTTAATATCTGACTTATATAAGATTTTTTATCCTATGGAGGTGGAGTCTTTATTGCCTGTTATTCTCACACATTTTATATTTAACCGACTATATTCAACCAATTGTTTTACAGCTGCAGTAACAATGTGTGACTTTTTTTTACTTCCTTCACACTTGATGAAGATGAGACGTGTAGATGGGAAATGCCACTTAACGGCCATGATTATGACCTAGAGCAGTGGTATCATCCAAATGTTGATGTGCCTATGTCATCTGTTTCCCATTTTCAACCACAAGTCCAGACTGTTCCCCTAACCTAAACCTATGGTTATTGAAGCCATGATGATGAAGTCGCCTATAGGGAAATAGTAACTTTAATTCACACAATGTTTCTCTGACCTTCACAAATTGTCCATTTTTACCCAACCCATGTTCAGTGGCAGATTCTGATAGGGGCGATATATATCATGTCAGGGTATGCACCAAAAGAAGAAATGAAAGAACGTTGACCTCAGATCTCTTCACTCAAAGTCCGAGGCAGAAGGAGCTGGGGAATCTAGCCCACCTAATTTTGTACAGTAGTCTGCTGATGTAAAAAGTAAAATCAATCACACTAAAAATAAATAAACACAAACCCAAATAAGTGTGTTGTTTTATTTGTATATTTGTGTGATATAGGAATTATACAATTTACTTTTATTTCTGTGTTTTTTATTATTAATATGTTATAAATCATGATTTTTTTTAAGGATCAAAATCTATGCAGCAGAACAAGAGATATTTTATTCCATGCATTGTTCTTCCTTTTCAAAACTTGAAGCCTACAATACCCACAATGCAACTGCACTGCCAGCAGTTAAGTTACAGGTTAGGGTACATGATGCAAGTAGCAGCTAATGCACCTTTGAGCCCTCAGTCTCGAGCAGAGATAAGGACGAGCCAAAGAGGTCTGGCAACCTCACTTTGAACTTACGTCCTAACACCTGCAGCTTTTTTTTATCTTCAAACTTGTAGTTTTCAGCCCCAACTGACACTGATTCAAGTGACATCATCTGAGGCAATTTATCAGATTTCTTGCAGGTCCCTTTTAAGCCACGAGGCAATATAATACATAACATAATCAAAATAATAATAATGATAACTTGATTTGTATAGCACCTTAAATACAAGAAAGCAGCTCAAAGTGCTTGACAACAATTACATTCACATGAAATGGACACTTGAATCACTGTGACATGATTTTGACAGCAACATTTAAAAAAAAGAAGAAAAAAAAAGAAAAGACTAACCAGCTGTTGGAAACCTCCAGATCACTGTTCTCCTTAATTAAACTCAGGTGATCTTCATCTAACTTATTTGGTGACCTCTACAGATAGCTGTGCCAGTGTCTATGTCCATGTGTTATTACAATAGCATTGTTTTATATTTTTGCTAAATATGGACAAAAATCTTCTCTGTCATCAACACTGGAATAAGTTTTGAATTGGGGGAGGGGCGTTCAACTTTGGATGATGTACTGTAATAGTCATAATCGGACCAATGTTTTTTCAGCCATGACTCTAATGTAGCCTATCTCACCTCTTAAACTGCTATATAGTTTAGTTATTAATGTTACACAACAGCGTTTGCACTGCAATTGTTTTAAAGAATAAAACACAAGTTAATTTCACTGAAAAGAAAGTTGGAAAAGAGGTTGATGAGTTGCTAACCTGACATGTCATTTATAATAAGGAAGAATATTGAGTTATAGCCAACCAGTCTGATGTGTGTAGAGATGTGTGTGGTTAAAATGGAGCAGCCTGGTGTGATCATCAGTTGATTTAATGAAGATAAGCACAATGAACAACTGCAGATTTAACAACATATGAGTTCTGTTTGTGAACTGAAGGAGAAACTTTTCATACAGTGTAAACAGTTGTGTATATAACCAACACTGTAAGAATTATCTACATTCATCAATAGATCAATAGAGATGAATAGATCAATAGAGATTCTTTAATAACAAAAGTACAGATGCTTTTATTGTTGGTGTCATTCTGAGACCCAAATCGCTTTCTGCTGCATATTTTCAGCGCTGCCCACCACAAAACCACACAGACTCCTCCTCATCTGTTATCCTGAGGAGGAAGAAGGTCACCAGATCCTATTCATTTATTTGTTGAACTTTTGGTTTCGTTTGTGATTGAAAGGGCTTATCTTTTAATAAAACCTTTGGTTGTCTTTAAAAATGGTTTTGTGTAGGCATAGAGTGCAGGTAAACTCAGCATGGTTTAAATTGCTCAATGTATGAAAACTTGATCAATGAAATCACAAGATAATGTGTTAAATATTGTTCACAAACTGTTTTAAACATATGATAGCCTCTCATACAGTCCAGAGCAGCAGTGACCAAGGTGCTGTGTAATAATAGTGAAATAGTAAATAATAATAATAATAATAACAATTATAATAAATAATACTGACATACTGTGAAATGTAAGTGCATTGGTGCATTAAAAGTATGCAAAGTTACAATTTTTTAAAAGTAGTTTTTCAATTTTCATAAAAAAAATTTGTTTGAATGCATCATCATCTCCTTCTCTGAGAGACTCCTGAAATATTTCAAGAAAAGGTTGTACAACTTACTTTTTATTCAAGATAGAATGGATTAGGGTTAGGGTTAACATATATGTTTGCTAGTGTTCTTGGGTTTTTGGAGTAGGTTCCATTTTAGTTCAGTAATGTTCTGCATCCAGGTTTTACTATAATTCAAGATATCAGTGTACTCAATCTAGCATGAGAAAATACATAGGGCAACACAACGTCAGTATGCTTGATATATGTTGCTATTCCTAACAATGACACCCACACAGTATTGTCTTGCTAAAGATCAGCAGTAAAGAAGTTACTGTCGGTTCATCAAGTAATTGAAAGAGAATTGGCAACCTTTGCATACACTGCAATATTACACATAAACCACAAATTCAGAGAATACTTTTTAACATATAAAATCGGACAGACACCTCTGTTGTCTTTGTCATTGCTTTATTGGCAGAGAAGAGCATAAAAAGTAGATTATCACATTTTTTTTCTCACAAACACATTTAGAGAAATAGACTAATACATACCATGTGCCATTATTATTGCCCACAAAAGTAAAATATGAGAAACACGAGAAAGAGTAACAGTGGCAAAGATGCAGATTATGAGTAATATAGTAATCATGAATGAGATTTAACATGCTGCTTTCCTGTCTCTCCCAGAAGGACCCCATTTCTGGTGTAGAAGATCTTGGACAGAGAATCACTCATTGGGGTGGGTGTGTACTCTTGACATTGGTCACCACTAAGACTTGGTGCACACTCTACAACGTACGAAAAGAAGAAGGTACCATGTTTTAACATGCAGCTGTCTATCACCTTCCCCCTACGCAGATCAAATGAGCACCTGCCAAGCCGATCACTGTTCCAGTAAGTATCCTCATCATAAATACTGAATATAAGCTTGTTTTTCATGTTAATGACAATAGGTCCAAATGAAAATTTCTCTGACCATTTAGGATTATCATTGTTTGATATAATGGCAGTGCGCTTTATCTGGTCACCATATTTAACCTCCACTGAGCCATCTGTCTGAGTCCACCTATCACCATACAATCCTTGTGCATAAAGCTTGGAAACTGTTAATGTTGCAAGACCTTTCCCAGCAGGACAGCAGTTTGACATGACATTCTGATTATTGTTACAAACACACGCACACGGATCCCTTTTGTTAGATCTGTGCCCAATTTGACATGACTCTGAGCATTTTTTCAACACCGCATTTTTCTTGATGTACTTCTCCACCTCTTGCTTCAGTCCGGCACTGGCTGGATGACCACTTGGCAGTATGGTGTGCAGGGCCTTTATGTTGTACTGGACAATATCAGGTGTTTCTTTCAGTGAGTTAAGCCAGGCATTATAGACAGAGGGGTCTGACTGCCCTTGAAAGAGGACATCAGCTCCATTAATGTTTCCACCAATGACCTCTGTGGTACGCTCATTAAATGAGCTGCTGAAACTTTGTTTAGAGTCTAACTTATTTTTCTTTTTCTGACAGTGTTCATACATGGCCTTAATGCTGGCAGTTTGTGCAAAACTAGCCGAAGCCTCAACTGACAAACAATCCTTGACCTCTGTCTCTGACAGTCCATTCATGGTTGCCTTGCAGGTCCTGACAGAAGTGACTGACTTTATTTCCCCTCCCAGAGACACTTGTGTGATGTAATGTGTACCGTATGTATCAATAAGATTGCGATAAATGAGCTCTGTGTTATGTGAATATGAAGGAAGGGAGTTGACAGCTGATTTAAACTCATGACTCAGGGGAGGTTTTGTAGCCAGTCTGTAGCTGTAAAACACAGAAATCAAACAAGTATGTAACAGTCAATAATAATGTTATATCATTTAAATGTTTTGTTCTAAGTAAAGTTGCTGTCTTTATCAACTATAACTGTCCAAAATAAAAAATAAACTATTGTAGCAGCACAGTTAACAGAAAAAATAAATTCAGAGTCAATGTCAAGAAGATAGAAATATACAGTATCTCACAGAAGTGAGTACACCCCTCACATTTTTGCAAATATTTCATTATATCTTTTCATGGGGCAACACTATAGAAATGAAACTTTGATACAATGTAACAGTAAATCCATAAGCTATACAAGCTGTACATGCATATCAAAGTTTCATTTCTATAGTGTTGTCCCATGAAAAGATATAATAAAATATTTGCAAAAAAGTGAGGGGTGTACTCACTTTTGTGAGATACTGTATGTTCACATACTCACCGGTAGAAGTTACAGTGGACAGAATGGCGCATGAAGATATAGTGGTCTTCTTTTGACTTTTGCATGGCAAAGGTTGATTCTTTGGAGTGGGAACCTCCAAAGCCAACCCCAATTGTGACAGAAGGGTCTACTGGGATTTCAAGGCCAATTTTCCAGTCATTGGACACAGCTGAGGTGGAATCATTCACAAGAGTTTCAACAGAGTCATAAGCTGTACTGGAGACCTTTAAACTGCACTTTGGGAGGCTTCTCCAGTCCACTACAGCAATGGGGACCTTCTGGTTCTCTTTGTTCTTGTAGCTGTTAGGGTATAGCCTGCAAGTGTCATTACCAAGTTTCCATGTTTCAGTGTCGATGACATAGGCACCTTTCCGTTCCATTGTGACGATGTCGAAGCCTTCCCCACCCAGATTGTAACCAGGGACGAATTGAGCTTTCTGACACTGTTGTGCTGTACCAATGAAGCTTACACTGGATGACAGACACAGAGGACTCCATGCCCACCACAGGAGCAAGAGCTGCCACATCACTGTCATCTGTATGAAGGGGTTAAACAATGAGGGGGGTAATACAATTGAAATTCAATTTCAATTTGAATGTACAATTTCAAATAGAAATATGATGGCATTAAACTAATGATGATGGTATTGGAAGCAGAGAAAGAAGAAGGGGTCTTACCTTACTGTGACTGTTGACAGCAAGCTCTGTCCACAAGCTTTAAAATATCTGACTTATATACAGCTTTGATCTTATGGAGGTGGAGTCTTCATTGCCTTTTAGTCTCACACATTTTATGTTTAACCACCTATATGTATATCAATTGTTTTATAGCTGCGGCAACAATGTGTGACTTTTTTGCTTTCCTCACACCTGATTTAGATAAGAGATATGACGATGACAAATGCCATTTAATTATGACTGAGAGCAGTGACACAGTTCAGACATCATACATATATATATATATATATATATATAAAATTCATTGATGAGTTTGTTGAACTGCTGTCAGTTATCTGCACTGATTACAACTTTTTAATCATAACAGGGGATTTTGACATTGATGTAGACAATAACATGGACAGTAATGCCAAACAACTCTCTGCTCTAATTGACACTTTTGGCCTCTTGCAACATGTGAAAGGGCCCACACACACTCGAGGCCACACTCTGGATCTGGTTATCTCTAAAGGTGTTGATATTTCTTCTGTTGATGTTAAGGACTTGGCTCTTTCTGATCATTTCTTTGTGTTCTTTGACTTACAGATCATTCCAAATGTTCAGTTAACCTCTGTGTCTGTTAGGAGAAGGTACATAAATGAGAATACCAGTGCAAAGTTTATGGAGGCTATAGCTATGTCACCAATAATAATAATAATAATAATGATAATAATAACAATAATAATAATAATAATAACTTTATTTTGTATAGCGCCTTTCTTAAAACCCAAGGTCGCTTCACAATAACAAGAAACACAGACAAACATACACATTTAGCCTGCAAAAGCCTGCAGGAACAAGTGCCTTTTCAACAGAGATTTAAAATTGTCCAGAGTTGGTGCTAGGCGAATGTCTTGAGGGAGCAAGTTCCAAAGTGTAGGAGCTACCACACTGAAAGCCCTGCTCCCAAAGGTTTGCCTTCTGGTGCGGGGAATGGACAGGAGGCCCAAATCAGCGGAGCGCAGGTCCCGTGAAGGGTGGTAGACATGGAGAAGGTCTGTTAGGTACTGGGGTGCAACGGCATGAAGAGATTTATAGGTGAGAAGAAGAAGTTTAAAAGTGATGCGGAACTTAATTGGCAGCCAGTGCAGCTGTTTGAGTGTGGGGGTGATGTGCTGCCAGGGTTTTGTTCGAGTGAGAACCCTGGCAGCTGAGTTTTGGACGTGTTGGAGCCTGTCCAGTGTTTTATTGGGGACCCCATACAGGATGGCATTGCAATAGTCCAGACGTGAGGTGATGAATGCATGTATGAGAGTCTCGGCAACTGAGTCAGTGAGTGAAGGACGGAGTCTTGAAATGTTCCTTAGGTGGAAGAAGGCGGATTTGGTGACAGATTTAATGTGTGTGTCATATGAGAGTTTGGAGTCCAAAATAACACCAAGATTGCGCACCTCCGAGGACAGCGAGATGCAGGAGCCATCAACTTGAAGGACAAGATCATCAACTTTGTGGAGCAGATTCTTGGGAGCGACAACCATGAGTTCTGTCTTCTGACTGTTGAGTTTGAGCAGGTTGGTGGTCATCCAGACTTTTATGTCATGCAGGCAGTTGATAAGGGATTGTGGAGGGAGCTGGGCAGAAGGTGATGTGCTGAGATAGAGTTGGGTATCGTCAGCGTAGCAATGGAAATTCAAACCATGGTGGCGGATGATCTGGCCGAGCGGGAGCATGTAGATAGTAAAGAGGAGGGGACCAAGTACGGAACCTTGTGGCACACCGTGGTTAACAGGGGCAGGGTGGGAGCTGGATCCATTAAAGGTGACAAACTGTTTTCTGTTGGATAGATAGGAAGTGAACCAGGATAGAGCAGTACCAGTGAGTCCAAGGTGAGTAGAAAGGCGGTTGAGCAGGATTGAGTGGGAGACCGTATCGAAAGAGGCCGTCAGGTCCAGCAGAACCAGGATGCTGATGCAGCCAGAATCAGCAGCAATCAGAAGGTCATTTGTGATCTTGACAAAGGTGGTCTCGGTGCTGTGGTGGACCCTGTAAGCTGGGCAGCAACCGCTTTTTCAAGGATCTTGCTGAGAAAAGGCAGGTTGGAGATTGGCCAGTTGCTGAGGTCCGCGGGGTCCAAACCCACCTTCTTAAGGATGGGAGTAACGGAGGCAGTTTTAAGACTGATGGGCACAGAACCAGATAGAACAGATGCATTGACAATGTCCACAATGGACGGGCAGACAGAAGATAGGCAGGCCTTGACCAAAGCAGTCGGCATGGGGTCAAGGGAGCAGGTGGAGGCTTTGGCCTTGGTGACTAGCTCAGTTATCTGACTAGCGTCAACTGGGGTGAAAGAAGAGAAGGAGGGACACGTAGCAGGGGAAGCGCCATCCTGAGGTAGACACCCTTGAGAGTTGGAGGGTGGAACCAGAAGCTGCTGGTGGATGCAGTCAACCTTGGCCTGAAAAAAGTCATGGAACTTGGAGCAGAGGTCAGAGCCAGCAGAAGGGTGGGGGGCAGTACAGGGGGAGAGTAGTCTGTTGATAGTAGAGAACAGTGCTCTGGGATGATTTTGTTGTGACCCAATCAGAGTGGAATAGTACTGGGTCCTGGCCTGGGAGAGAGCTTCCTTGTATTCCGTAATATGATCTTTGAAAGCAAGCTGGTGGACAGTGAGGCCAGTTCTTTTATAAAGCCTCTCCAGCCTCCTACCAGTGGCTTTCATGGAGCGAAGCTCAGTGGTAAACCAGGGGGCGGGACAAGTGAATGAAACAGTCCGGATTTTAAGGGGGGCCAGAACGTCCAGGCTGAGAGATAATGCTGCATTGTAGCTGGCAACCATGTCATCGGGAGCAGATATGGAGGAGTCAGTAGTCCAGTAGTTGGCAATCAGGCTAGACAAAGCTTCTGTGCTCACAGTCTTAATGTTCCTGAACATGATGGTCCGTCTAGGGCGCTGCCTAGGCAGGGAGGCAGGAACATTGAAGACAATGGCATGGTGGTCGGAAACTGCTAGGTCCAGGCACTGTAGGTTGGTGAGGGGAAAGCCAGTGGAACACACCAGGTCTAGCGTGTGGCTTTACTGTGGGTGGGGCCCTGCACATGCTGCACAAAGTTGAAGCAATCCAGCAGTGACAGAAACTCCAAAGCAAATTTGCAGCCACTAGTGTCAACATGGATGTTAAAGTGACCAAGCAGAAGAGAGAAGTGTGGATGGAGATGTTGCACAGACAGGCGTGAGGAGCTCAGACAGTTCGGACAGAAAAACAGCAGGAGCCTTGGGAGGGCGGTATACAAGTACACACTGGAGCTGAGAACTCCCAGCCAAAGTGAAAATGACACCCTCAAAGGTGGTGGTAGCAGGTACAGTGACCTCCTTAATCAGGATGTCTGCAGGATGGATGACAGCCAGCCCCCCACCTCCCCCCTCAGAGCGGGGCTTCTGTAAATAAACATAGCCCGGTGGAGTGGCTTGATTTAAAGCAAAAAAGTCCTGCTTTTTCTGCCAAGTCTCTGTCAAGCATATGATGTCAATCTTATGTTCCAAAATGATTTCATGAATAATTAGGGGTTTATTGTTAAGGGAGCGCACGTTCAGCATCATAAATGTCAGGGCATTGTCCAAAGCTGAAGCAGAATGGATTGGAGTGATACTGTCAACACAGTTTCTAGTAGGCACATGTTGTTTGTTGTGATGAAGCCACATAGACCGGGAGACAGACACAATGGAGGAAATGGATGAACCGGAGTAGATAAACTTACGTCGGGAGCCCCGGTGAATATACCGGGAGCGACGCAGGAGTCCAAGGGCCTTAATAGTGGAGACGGAGTCCGGTGCAAAGTTTGAATCAAGACTGCGAAGCTCCGGGGAGGTGTATTGGATCCTTCCCATAGTCCACGCAGGGCAGCAGCTACAGGTGGCTAACGCTATCGCTGGATGGAAAACAGCCCAAGTAGTCCAAACTTCCCGGGACGAACAATCCCAGACGTCCGGATAACCCAGGTGCCGTGGCAGACGCAACCGAACCACCGGAGGTCCAGTAGCCAGCACTAGGGCAAAGATAGCTACAGCCGCAGCTAACTGGATGACAGCAGCCCATGGAGGAGCAAATCGAAAAAGCATAACAGCCACAGCAAATCAAGAATCAGGTCGGTACAGAAACTGTACAGAAACTGTGCCATCCACACGCAGTAGCAAACTGTCCAAAGCAGTTGAAAAGGCACAAAACACACACTAAAATTCAGATTGAGAAGCGGCAACACACACGCCAGCGTCCTCTCAACCGGAAGTAGATTCCCTCAACTCACCAACTATGAGTGCAGTCAGTTGATGAACTCCTGGATAAATTTAACTGGAAAATCTCAAATGTTATGGATGCTGTTGCACCTATTAAAACTAAGATGACCTTGATCAGAAAGAAAACACAATGGAGGAACACTATGATGATAAAGGCTTTAAAAACAGAATGCAGGAAAGCAGAGCGTAAGTGGAGAAAAACTAAACTTCAAATTCACCATGACCTCTACAGACAAAGTCTTTGTAATTTTAACTGTGAATTACTCAAGGCTATACAGCAACACTTTTCTTAAATTATTAATAAGAACATCAACAACTCTCACACTCTGTTTGCTATGGTTGATTGGCTTACAAACCCCCCTAAACAAATCTCCTTTCCACAGAACAATGCAATGAATTTGCTTGCCTTTTCAGTGAAAAAATCCAGTCCATAAGGTAAAATATCAACACAAAACAATAAAATGATGCAATCTCTAAGACCTCCCAGGAATAACTCAACTGTGATGAATTTAATACAGTTGACCAAAAAACCATAGAGGAAACAGTTCAACATCTAAAACCATCAACATGCTGTCTTAACACAATGCCATCAGACTTTTTTAAAACTATTGTGAACTCTGTCCAAACAGATTTGCGACAAGTAATAAATAGCTCACTTCAATCAGGCACGTTTCCTAAGCCCCTAAAAGTAGCTGCCATTAAACCACTCTTAAAAATAGAACGTTGGATGCTTCCATGTTAACTAACTACAGACCTATCTCAAATCTTCCTTTTATAGCCAAGATCGTTGAAAAGTGGTTTATAATCAACTCAGCAATTTCTTGAAATCCAGTGGACAAATTTCAATCAGGCATCCGACCTCACCACAGCACAAAAACAGCTCTTATTAGAGTGTTAAATGACATAAGGTTGAACACAGATTAAGGCAAGGTGTCAGTTCTGGTCCTGTTGGATATCAGTGCTGCATTTGACACTGTGGATCACGGTATACTGTTGAACAGGTTGGAAACTTGGGCAGGACTCAGCGGAACAGTCCTAGACTGGTTCAGGTCCTACTTGGAAGAGCTTGGAAGAGTTATTTTGTGACCATTGGAAGTTATGAATCCGATCAAGTGGCTATGACATGTGGAGTTCCTCAGGGGTCAGTTCTTGGACCTTCTGTTCAGTCTATAAATGCTGGCTTTGGGTCAAATTCTGCAGAACTGTAATGTAGACTATCACAGTTATGCAGATGACATGCAGATATACCTAGCACTGTCCCCAGATGACTACAGTCCAATACAGTCATTGTGTCACTGTTTAGACCAAGTAACAAATTGTATGAACCAAAATTTCCTTCGGTTAAATCAGGACAAAACTGAGATATTGTCTTGAGCACATTGTCTTGTCAGATTGCTGTCAGCATTCCAGTGTCTATTTCTCAGTATTTATTCCTAGTGTTACTGGCCAGTTTTGCTTTTCGGATTCTGAGTTTTTGCCTAGTGATTTTGTACCTCTGCCCTGTGAATTGGATTGTCGGTTTTTGAATTTTGGTGTGATTTAAACAGCTTGAGAACCCTTGTGTCCCTGTCTCTGCATTCTGAGTCCACCTGGTCTGTGCCTGATCATTTTGGGGTTTAGTTCTCCTGACTCACATTTCATGACTCTGCCTGGTTGTCATATGCATTTCCTTTTAGATGCAACACCATGGAATCCTAACAATGTGCTGGTTAGAAGAAACTTGCTCATTTAAATACAATTAGAATTAGCTCCTTCCTTTTCATCTCTGAACAGTATTTGTAAATTATTCTAAATCTTGAATCTACAATGTAGCTTATTTGAAAAAATACATATTCTCTGAGCAGCAGTCAATTGCTGTAATAGTGTGAGACAGTAATTAAAATACTAATTTATATAAAGATATGTATACAAATTATCTCTACCCCTAAACAGCCTACAGCAAGGGTAGCCCCTCCCAGTTGCAGTTGTAGCTGCAGAGTAGTACCGAGGAAAATGTATCAAGGGATAATAAGGTACAAAAAATACTTATACAATAGTATCTCATTTAATAGGTACGCTCTGAGCACACTGTCTTCAAATGTTTGGACAAATTATATATGCTATATTTATACATTTACAATTATAAGCAAGAATTGCAATATTATATGTAAACCACAAAATCAGAGAATACTTTTTAACATACAAAATCACACAGACGTTTCTGTTGTCTTTGTCATTGCTTTATTGGCAGAGAAGAAGCATAATAAGTAGGCTATCAAACTGTGTTCACACAAACACATTTAGAGAATTTAACTAATATATACCATGTGCCATTATTATTGCACACAAAAGTCAAACATGAGAAACATGCAAAAGAGTAACAGTGCCAAAGATGCAGATTATGAGTAATATAGCAATCATGAAATCATGAAATCAAATCTTAATATCATTCATCACTTCATGTCACATTAACAGCTGGCCTAAACTTGAGAGATTTAGCATGCTGCTTTCCTGTCTCTCCCAGAAGGACCCCATTTCTGGTGTAGAAGATCTTGGACAGAGAATCACTCATTGGGGAGGGTATGTACTCTTGACATTGGTCACCACCAAGACTTGATGCGCACTCTGCTATGTACGAAAAGAACAAGGTACCATGATTTAACATGCAGCTGTCACTCACCTGCCCCCTACGCAGATCAAATGAGCACCCGCCAAGTGGATCACTGTCCCAGTAAGTATCTTCATCATAAACACTGAATGTAAGCTTGTTTTTCATGTTAATGACAATAGGTCCAAACTCAAATTTCTCTGACCACCTAGGATTATCATTGTCTAATATAATGGCAGTGCGCTTTATCTGGTCACCATATTTAACCTCCACTGAACCATCTGTCTGAGTCCACACATCACCATACAATTCTTCTGCATAAAGCCTGAAAACTGTTAACGTTGCAAGACCTTTCCCAGCAGGACAGCAGTTTGACTTCACATTCTGATTATTGTTACAAACACAAGCACAAGGATCCCTTTTGCTAGATCTGTGCCCAATTTGACATGACTCTGAGCATTTTTTCAACACCGCATTTTTCTTGATGTACTTCTCCACCTCTTGCTTCAGTCCGGCACTGGCTGGATGAACACTTGGCAGTATGGTGTGCAGAGCCTTTATGTTGTACTGGACAATATCAGGTGTTTCTTTCAGTGAGTTAAGCCAGGCATTATAGACAGAGGGGTCTGACTGCCCTTGAAAGAGGATACCAGCTATGTTAATGTTTCCACCAATGACCTCTGTGGTACGCTCATTAAATGAGCTGCTGAACCTTTCATCAGAGCCTAACTCATTTTTCTTTTGCTGACAGTGTTCATACATGGCCTTAATGCTGGCAGTTTGTGCAAAACTAGCCGAAGCCTCAACTGACAAACAATCCTTGACCTCTGTTGCTGACAGTCCATTCATGGTTGCCTTGCAGGTCCTGACAGAAGTGACTGCCTTTATTTCCCCTCCCAGAGTCACTTGTGTGATGTAATGTGTGCCATATGTATCAATGAGATTACGATAAATGAACTCTGTGTTATGTGAATATGAAGGAAGGGAGCTGACAGCTGATTTAAACTCATGACTCAGGGGAGGTATTGTAGCCAGTCTGTAGCTGTAAAACACAGAAATCAAACAAGTATGTAACAGTCAATAATAATGTTATATCATTTAAATGTTACTGTTCATGTTGTTTTGTTTTAGTTAATGTCAAGAAGACAGAAATATCTGTTCACATACTCACCGGTAGACGTTACAGTGGACAGAATGGCGCATGAAGTTATAGCGGTCTTCTTTTGACTTTTGCATGGCAAAGGTTGATTCTTTGGAGTGGGAACCTCCAAAGCCAACCCCAATCGTGACAGAAGGGTCTACTGGGATTTCAAGGCCAATTTTCCAATCATTGGACACAGCTGAGGTGGAATCATTCACAAGAGTTTCAACAGAGTCATAAGATGTACTGGAGACCTTTAAACTGCATTGTGGGAGGCTTCTCCAGTCCACTACAGCAACGGGGACCTTCTGGTTCTCATTGTTCTTGTAGCTGTTAGGGTATAGCCTGCAAGTGTCGTTGCCAAGTTTCCATGTTTCAGTGTCGATGACATAGGCACCTTTCCGTTGCATCGTGACGATGTCGAAGCCTTCGCCACCCAGATTGTAACCAGGGACAAAGTGAGCTTTCTGACACTGTTGTGGTGTACCAATGAAGCTTACACTGGATGACAGACACAGAGGACTCCATGCCCACCACAGGAGCAAGAGCTGCCACATCACCGTCATCTGTATGAAGGGGTTAAACAATGAGAGAGGATACAATTGAAATTCAATTTCAATTTGAATGTACAATTTCAAATAGAAATATGATGGCATTAAACTAATGATGATGGTATTGGACGCAGAGAAAGAAGAAGGGGTCTTACCTTACTGTGACTGTTGACAGCAAGCTCTGTCCACAAGCTTTAAATGTCTGACTTATATACAGCTTTGAGCTTGCGGAGGTGGAGTCTTCATTGCCTTTTAGTCTCACACATTTTATCTTTAACCATCCATATTTAATCAGTTGTTTTAAACCTTCAGTAAATTGTGTGATTACTCTCCTCACACCTGATTAAGATTAGAGATAAGAAGATGATGATGCAGTAAGTATGACCTGGAGCACTGGCACAGTTCAGATAACATATATAAATGTTGACGATTTTCCTCATCCTTTTCCTATTTCC